>NC_137454.1:394413941-394516044 GCF_964235325.1 Thermobia domestica
TGTTGATGGATAAGAAAGGAAAGACTCCTTATAGATGTAGTTTCCCCATTCCATGGATTCCAGGTGCAGTTTACAGTAGCAAATGAAATGAAATTGTTGAGTTTTACGTCCCACGGTTATGCCGGTTAGGCTAAAGGAGACGGTGATGATGAGTAATGAATGAAATGGTGGAATGAAGAAAGTGGGAGGAAACGGGAGAACCCCGAGAAAACCCACGCACACGGTGTTTGTCCACCACAAAGCAAATGAAAAGAAAAAAGAGAGGAAGAAATCTGTTTTCTAGTGTTCCCGCGACGCATGGAATTTTATTCATGAGTCATGTCCTTTTTCCTCGGTGAGTTGCAGAAACACTGGGAGAATCCCATCACCATTTTGCAATCCGAAATTTACATATACGAGGTGTGGCAATTAAATAACGAGACTGCCCACCTCCTGTCGCGCAGGATTGTGGAGAGGAAATAGCTAATGATGTGTTGTTGATCTTGAACCTTCATGAGCAGCCAATGTTTGTTTCATGATTCTGAAAGCTTTTCTTTTCTTTGCAGGCTTGCATGAAGAGGACAGTGTTCTGTAGTAGTGCCGGAATCATGGTGAACAGTAAAGTTGAGCAGCGCATTAACATCAAATTTCTGGTGAAATTAAAAATAATAATAATAAAAAAAAAACGACGGAATGTTGTGCAATGTTAAAAGATGTGTATGGTGATAATGGTATGTCAGGTGCGCGAGTTTTCGAATGGCACAAATGATTTTCAGAAGGTAGGAAGGAGGTTGAAGATGATGAACGGCCCAGCAGCCCTTTGAGTTCAAGAACGGACGAAAATGTTCAAAAAATTAATGAACTTGTGCTGAAAGACAGACGTCTGAGCATTCGGATGATCGCAGACATGACGAACATTAACAAAGAGACAGTAAGACAAATTTTGCGTGACCGTTTAAACATAACAAAAGTTTGTGCAAAAATTGTCCCAAAAAAGCTCTCTCAGGAACAAAAAGACATTCGAAAGTCCATTTGCTGTGACGTCATGGAATGACTCAAAGCAGAACCAGACTTGCTAACACGTGTCATCACATGTGATGAAACATGGATTTTCCAGTATGACCCCGAGACTAAGCGTCAATCCATACACTGGAAGACTCCCACATCGCCAAGAATGAAAAAAACACGAATGAGCAAGTCGAAAGTGAAGGCAATGCTCATCGTTTATTTCGAAATCGGGGGTACCATCATGACTGAATGGGTGCCTCAGAGTCAAACGGTGAATCAGGCCTACTACAAAGAAGTCCTAATCAAACTGAGGGAAAGAATAGGGAAGAAGAGACTGGATTTGTGGAAGAACGATGCATGGATCCTCCACCAAGACCATGCGCCTGCCCATAATGCCCTTTCTGTGAAGCAGTTTTTAGCAGCCAAGCGCATTCCTGTGCTCGACCATCCTCCGTATTCCCCACACCTGGCTCCCTGTGACTTATCTATTCCCAAAAGTGGAAAGTGCATTGAAGGGAACGCATTTTCAGTCTGTGGAAGAGGTGAAACGAAAAACGGCAGAGTTGTTGAATAGGGTGACATGTGATGATCTACAGCATTGCTTTAAACAATGGAAGGCACGTATGCAGCGGTGTATAGATAGGGGAGAAGAGTATATTGAAGGGGGATAGCAGTCAATTGTAACTTTCTTTGCAATACATTACATTTATGACACCAGTCTCGTTATTTAATTGCCACACCTCGTATATTTACAGATCAGCCAGAACATTATGACCACTCCCTACTATCGTTAAAGACCTGTCCAGGCGATAGCAGCGTTACCTGACAAGAAATGCCTGCTAGTCAGACACACGTACGCTGCATGTGGTATCAGTGAGCCTGCTGGTCGTGTGTAGCATGGGGAAGGTAACGATCTGTCTGAGATTGTAATGGCTCGGAGGCTCGGCACGGGCATATCGGAAACTGCACGACTTGTCGGCTGTTCGAGGAGTGCTGTGGTGTCGTGCAAACGTCGAGGGTTTGGGTGCCGCCTTCCCTTATTACAGATGTCGGACGTCGTAGGCTGGGCAGACTGGTAAAACAGGGCAGACGGTGAACTGTGGAGGAACTAACATCAGACTTTAATGCTGGGCAGAGTACAAATGTGTCTGAACACACAGTGCACCGAACACTTCTAACGATGGGCCTCCGCAGCCGACGACCCCATCCATCTGCCAATGTTAACAAGATGACATCGGCAACTACGACTGAAATGGGCACGTGACCATCGCCACTGGACCTTGGCGCAATGGCAGAGCGTTGAATGGTTTGATGAACCCCGATACCTTCATCATGGCGATGGGTGGGTGGGAATCCGTCGACTTCCAGGGGAACAGCTCCTTGACACCTGTACTGCGGGACAGAGACAAGCTGACGGTGGCTCATTTATGTTCTGAGAAACATTCACATGAGCATCCATGGGTCCAGTGGAGCTGGTGCAAGGCACCATGACGACCGAGGCGTATCATACACTGGTTGCAGACCACGTGCACCTCTTCATGACGACCATGTTTCCCAACGGCAGTGGCATTTTTCAACAAGATAATGCGCCATGTCACAAGGCCAGGAGTGTGGTGGAGTGGTTAGAGGAACACAGTGGCGAGTTCCAATTGATGTGCTGCCTCCCCCCCAACTTGCCGGATCTGAACCCAATCGAACCCATCTGGGATATGATTGAACGTGCCGCCAGAGCACATCGCCCCCCTCCTCGGAATTTACTGGAATTTGGTGACCTGCTTGTGCAGATGTGGTGCCAACCCTCCAGCAACCTACCAAGACCTCATTGCTTCCATGTCAAGATGCGTCGTCGCAGTTATCCGTGCGAAAGGTAGACATACCGACTATTAAGTAGATGGCCATAATGTTCTGGCTGATCAGTGTATATGGGAATCACCATAGTATTTACTAAAAATGAGGGGAACATCGTCTGCTCGAGAGAGAGAGATATGAACTTTTGAGCTTTTTTGTGAGAGGCAGAGCGGCAGACTTAAGTGTCATCAGGTGATGAGGGATTGAGGAAAACTGGTCGAGTGATTTCAAGAGCCAGAAATGGAAGAAATAGCAAAAGAGTCGAAAAGTCTTGTATATTCCATTCTTCTGTTGCTTTTCGTTCCTTTGTCACTTGACCAACTTATAGTTAGTTCACGGTGTTACGGAACTAGGACAGCTTCTCCATCCCGCAGCTTCCATTCTGCTTCACCATTCCCACGGGAGAAAATCAAACAAATAGGGATTTTTTTTATTTGGACCACACAAGTAGAACTTAGTTCGTCCGTCCGTTACTCCCCACGATAACCCTTGAACGAAAGCGATTTTTTTAAATTGTGGTTTTTGTAATAGTCAGATCGATTGACTCGATCGAGTTTGTTAACAGGATGGTTCTCCAGAATGGTCTTATAGTCCTTTGGCAATCCCACGATCCTCCATAGCAATAAGGAGGCCCAAAGTCTGACACGATATAGCACTCCAAACCATTACGAATCAGCCTCCATGTTTGACTCATAGTACCAAGCAGTCAGGACTGTGTGTGTCAGAGGGGCTTCTCCAGACGAACACTTTCCCTGTTGTTTGGAAACCAGTGTAGCTGGACTCATCCGAGAATATGACATGTTTTAGATCATCCAACGTCCAGGTTCTATGCTTCTGGCACCACTGAACCCGCTTGGCGGCATTTGTGCTACTGATGAAAGGTTTCGGTATCGCAGCCCTGCCATAGATGTTGGCCTTATGCAGGTAGTGACGGACTATTTTTCTGATCACAGGTTCCGTGAGGTGTGTATTCACTTCTTCAGTGATCGACAGAGCGGAGGTTTTCCGTTTTCGTGCAACAATCCTAGTTAATGTCCTGATGTCGCGTTCAGACAACTTCCATTTTCCCCCGCAGTTACTCCTCCTGGATGTGGTTCGTCCTTCCTGTTCATATGCACACATACCCTGGATAGTGTAGCTCGTGAGATGTCATAAAGTGTTGCAGTTTTGGACACAGATGCATCTGCTAGACGCGCCCCTACGATCTGCCCTCTTTTGAAGTCGAGTTTGCCCCCCATTATACAGCTCTACACACACGATTTGACGTTCACTGACGAATCTCTTCTACTGGAGTCACTACCAAGGACCCTCACATGTGACTTGTTGCCTAAAAGTACGATATAAACTACCAGATGGCTCTGGCGAGCGCCGCAAACATATTGTACTATTTGTGCAGGTGTTTCAGTTTCAGTGTCCGCTACTTGTATATAGTATGGATATAAAATGCATCCTCCTAGAACAAAGAATAAAAACAAATGACGAGTATATATATATATATATATCTAGGTCTGTGTTCCTAGTTTGAGGAAGTTAGCGAGATTACGCAATCTTTCACATAAATTATAACCCCTGCTCCCCCCTTTGGATATGGATTTTAATTAAAATAATATGATTAAAACCCTGTTTGAGGTAGGTAATAACTATACCTAACAAATCATTTCAATCGGTGCAGCCGTTTTCCCGTGATTTGATGAAAAGTGTAAGTCGTATAGTAAGATACAGTTAAGTTGTAAGGTAGTACTATTTTGTTACTTATACTGTATTCGATTAATTAAAATATACACATGTTTTTCTAGGTGATTTAGGTGTTGATGACAGCCTATTTCAGGATGTGGCACTCCCATCGGGTGAGTTGTGTTTTAGCCATGAGTAATAGAAAGTAAGCGGTAGCGCTTGTCTTTTAGTTTTTGATATGTGTTTTTGAGAACGTGTTTTATAATTTTCACAAAGTTTCAAAATTATCGTGGTGGTGACGGCATTTGTGTACCATGATTTTTGATCTACTATTGTTGATAGTCCCGCCGGGAGACTTTCACCATATTATTTCTTTCTTTAAGTCGTTCCAAATTTCATATTCTTCAACTCCCTTTGCAGTTTAATATATGTAAATTGCCCTCCACCTAAATCCTTTGACGACGCCACTGGTGGAATCAATTTAGCTCAAAATATCAATCTTAAAAAGAAAGAAAAAAATGGAATACGGATCTCGGCGTTGGTCGCAAATCTCTCCTGTTTCGGAATTTTAGCGGCGGCGACAGTCTTTATGGACACCCTATATATGTGTATTTACAAGGTCTGTCAAAAAAGGTCTTTACAACTTTGAAAACTCTTATTGATTTATCATACAGACATGGTTTTGGTGTCATTTTGTATCAAAATGCATCAAGTTTTGACTCACGTGGTACACTAGTTCAAAAACAAGCCACCGCAAGCGCTAGCGGCAGTTGGAGCAAAGACTGCTACCTTTACTTATCCCGAGCGTGCTAGCTGTGTGTTTTGATTTGAAAAATCCAAATCTGCGACAACTGTATAACGTAATTTTCGTACAAGGTATGGTAAAGATCCTCCCAATAGGCCTATCATTTGGAGAACAATAGAAAGAAATGCAGAGATCTTATTAAACGCTTGCAGAGAGATGGGTTTAGAAGTAAATGCAGAGAAAACTAAATACATGGAAGTGCGTCGGGACCGTAATACGGCAAATTATGGATGCGTTAAACCATTTGATAAAGTGGGTACTTTCAAATATCTAGGATCAATATTAGCAGACGAAAATCATATTCACGAAGAAATTAAATGTTGACAACGCAAGGAATTCGTGTTACTATTCGGTTCAAAATCTCTTGTCGTCGCGAATTCTGTCGAGGAATTTGAAGCTTAAAATATATAAAACGATAATCATGCATATTGTTCTGTATGGTTGCGAAACATGATCGCTTACTCTGAGGGAAGAACATAGACTGAAAGTATTTGAGAACAAGATCCTGAGATGAATATTCGGACCCAGGAGGAACGGGAATGGGGAATGGCGGAAACTTCATAACGAGGAACTACATAATTTATACGGTTTACCCAACATTGTTAAGGTCGTCAAGTTTAGGAGGCTTAGGTGGGCAGGTCATATAGCCAGAATGGAAGAAAGTAGAAACGCTTTCAAAGTCTTGACTGGAAGACCAATCGGAAAATGACCATTAGGAAGACCTAGACGCAGATATGAGGACAATATTAAGATGGATCTCGCAGAAATAGAAATACAAAGTAGAAACTGGATCCCATTGGCTAAGGATAGAAGTCAGTGGAGAGCTTTTGTGTACGCGGCATTGAACCTCCAGGTTCCATAGGCCTATCATTTATCAGTGACATAAGGGTTTTATTGAAACTGAATATTTGGTAAGACACAACAAATCTTCAGGTTGTCTCCGTACGTCTGAAGACGTTGCAGAACAAGTGAGACAAAGCTTTGTGAGGAATCCTATAAAATCAACCCGGCGTGCTTCTCGACAGCTGGGCGTCCCACACATGATAGTTTGGCGCGTATTGAGAAAACAGTTCCACCCTTACCGCCTTTTCTACCGGAGTTCAGAGCTAGAATCTACTTGGCAATTGAACAAGTCATACCTGACATGCTGTAGTGGGTTTGGCAAGAAATCGACTTCAGATGGGATGTGTACCGCATCACCAATGGAAGCCACCAGTGGCTTAGGGAAGGGGGGGGGGCAGAGGCCCCCCCCAAGCGGTTCGACAATGTACTTTGGTACTTTGATGTTTGTAATTTTTTATGTATTTTTATGGTTGTAATTTTTCTATATGTACCTATAACAGCACTTGCCCCCCCCCCCAAACACACATCCTGGCTACGCTACTGGCAGCCACAATGAACCTCTTTAATTATAAAAACTTGATGTATTTTGCTACAAAATGACATGTCTGTAAGCTAAATAAATCATCAGTATGAGTTTTCAGAGTTGTCCTTTTCGATGCTTCCTATCTATCTATATCTATATATATATCTTATTATAGAACGCGTTATTAGTACTTAAAAGAATATCCCTATACCTTAATTTCCTTTTTACAGTTCGTTTCGCCGATAACGGAGGATGGTAAAACATGGATATTTAGATAGTTTGCGTCTAGTTCCTTTGTAATTCCTTAAACCGCTTGGGATTGGTCCTGTAGTTTCTAAGGCAGAGCGTTTCGAAACGTGAATTTTCGAATTTTCGGCACTTCATAACTCTGAAAGAAGACGTTTTTCGTCCCATGTTTATTAGATCTTTTTCTTTCATTTCATATAAGGAATCACCTCCCAAAGTTTGTTGGTGGAGTTACCTACCACCCTATATATATATATATATATAATATAGGGTGGATCATTTATCTTGATATGCCCTTGTAACTTTTAAAGTAATGGGAGAAACGCTGAAACTCTGTGCCATGCAAATTTCACTTGGGAACATTGTTTGGCATACTCTGTTACCACAAGGTTAAAAGTGTTACCAACAAGCCAACCTTTGGATTTGGGTAATCACGTTTGATCAGTGGTAAAACGCAGAATTTCCAATCGAATGGACGTGATTTCTATTCCCGTGTGGGTCAAACTTTTTTGGTGTGTAATAATATATTCCTCAATGCATGAATAATGATAAAAAATAATTACACTAAAATAAATCAGTTGTTTATATACATGTATATTCATACAATCATGTCAGGACATCAATAATTATTATGTTTAAAATTATAAAATCCGAGGTGTGGTAGGTGTTGACAGAACGTCGGTATACTGCATGTGAATGTTAAATACAAATTAAGTAAAACATGTAGTAGCAATAAATAAGTTGTATTTATCTGCAGCTATTTGTCATACGGAGATTACTTTTGAATATTCTCATTACAGCATGGAATTTACGTTCTTAAAATATAGTCAGTGGACAAAGAACATGCGGTTATAAGTAGAGAATATCCAAAATTGGATCGTTGTCCCAAGTAGCAAGTTCACTATGCCTAAAACCACCCCACAAGTCACTTTTAAGACACTAAATTATGCTTTAATAAGAAAGGCAGAATTTCTTTCCAAAGGTTTTGAGTTCAATACTCTGAAATACTTTTTTTATATGGAAATGGTGATGCTTTGGTCGCGCTCATATTCTCTTTTATATTTAGGGGTCAATCCATACGAAGTGCTCCAGAGCAGGTTGCTTGACCATCTCTGGAAATTATAAAAATTTGAGTGTGATGAACCTTGTGTATGAGAAGGTCAATAACACTATTCATGTTGTCGTATATACACAAGTGTTTCTGAGTGGAGGCCATCTTTGTTGTCGGTGGAGTGCCAATTTTTGCATTTACAAGAGTGTACGAAAAGTACAGTTGCTCAGGACGTACGAATCAGACGAACACCAAACAAAAACGAATGTTTACAGGAGAGACTGAGGTACATAGAGAATATATACTCTTCCTTCTAAAGGAATATGCAGGGTTGCAAACCAAATACATGAAATCATTAGGAAAAAAAAGTACAGAAAATTACACTTTAAAAGGGGCTATATGTAGGAATGGCATAAAGTGGGGGGTTCATAAATTTTGTGCTGAATACTATTGCATGTAAAGAATCTGTAGAAATATCCACAGTTTTGATACTACTGGCACCGTAGATGTATGGGGATCCGAAAGTTGAAGTTTGTGATTTTGATGCAATTTTTGGGGCTTAATATCTCAGGAGGGTAAAGTGCTAAAAACTGCTGCTTAGGAAACAAAGTAATTCTGTATGTGAATAAACTATTGCAAAAATTCAGGACTGATATTACATGGAGAAAAATGTGAGGACATGGTAAAAACGCGAAGAAAGCACGTGCGTGACGATGGTTGTAGTCCGGAAATATTTGGTTGTATCTCAAATTGTTAAAAATTGCTGCTTAGACCACAAAGTAATTCTGTATGGGAATAAACTATTGAAAAAAAAAATCAGAATTGATATTACATGAAGAAAAAAGTGAGGACATGGTAAAAACGCGAAAAAAGCACTGCGTGACGATGGTCATACCTAGAAAAATTTAAATGTTTGGATATGTTTAATGCTAGATCTCAAAACCTATGCATGGCTCAGCAATTAGGCTCGCTTTCGTTTGCGTTCAGTTGTGCAAAAGCTTGCGAGTGGCGTTTATTCCGTCTTTCTAGCTCCATAATCGTTGCCACGTCTATATGTTTGAGGGGGTTAGCTAGCCCTTGTACCCACGACAACCATCGTCTAACTGGACCGCGGTATTAAGGCATTCAATGTATCAGCAAAGTATCATTGAAATCCAATCCCAGTTACGGTAGTTAATGTGTTCACAAGGTTGCATTATATAGAATAGATAGATGTAAAGCAACCTTGTGATCACATTAACTTCCGTCAACTGGACAACCCTGCATATTTATGTAGAAACAAGAGTATATATTCTCGATGTACCACTCTTCTCTAAACATTCGATTTTGTTTGGTGTTCGTCTGATTTTGCGTCCTGAGCAACTGTACTTTTCGTACACGCTTGCAAATGCAAAAATTGGCATTCCACCGACAACAAAGATGGCCGCCATTCAGGAACACCTCTACATACCACAACGTGATAGTGTTATTGACCTTCTCATACACAAGGTTCATCACACTCAAATTTTTATAATTTTCGGAGATGGTCGAGCAACCATTTTCACCATTTTTAGACCACTTCAGATGGATTGACCCTTTAGAGAGAGAGAGAGAGAGAGGTGTGTTCCAGCATAATTCTGGAACGCCTCGAGCAATTTTAACCAAACTTAATACACATACTATTCACAATCTGGAAAACAGGACAAGACTCCCTAGCACACTTAGGGGGAGTGGGAGGAGGGAAACATAAAAATGATCGGAAACGATCAATATTAGTGTCGAATCCATAGTTTTTGAGATCTATCAGCTGATTGGTGACAGTTCTCATGTCCCTAAAACCCCCTAGTGAGAGTAAGACACCCTAGCACACTTAGGCGAAGTAGGAGTGACATAAAAATGATCGAATGCGGCCGATATTAGTGCTGAATCTGTAGTTTTCGGAGTCGCTGAGATGGACAGTGAAACTTCCGATGTCATTTAAATCGAAATTCAGCCCCCATTATTATTCCTGAGGGGGGGGGGTGTTAACAGGAACAAATGATTTAAAATGGCCGATATTAGTGTCGAACCATAGTTTTCTGTGTCCCTAAGTTGATTGGTGTCTGTTTTGATGCTCTCTAAGTCCGAGGTCTGCTCCCAGTTAGGGTTAGACCCGTCCTGTTACTCCTAGCGGGATGGGAGGAGAGACAAAAATAATCCAAAGCGACCGATATTAGTGTTGAATCCATAGTTTTAGTGTCTCTTAGATAAATAGTGACATCCCCGATGCTGTTTAAGTTAGAGTTCAGCCACCATTAGTACCCTGGAGGGGGATTGTCAATTGTAAAAATAATTGAAAATGACCGATATTAGTGTCGAACCATAGTTTTCTGTGTCCCTAAGTTGATTGGTGTCTGTTTTGATGCTCTCTAAGTCCGAGGTCTGCTCCCAGTTAGGGTTAGACCCGTCCTGTTACTCCTAGCGGGATGGGAGGAGAGACAAAAATAATCCAAAGCGACCGATATTAGTGTTGAATCCATAGTTTTAGTGTCTCTTAGATAAATAGTGACATCCCCGATGCTGTTTAAGTTAGAGTTCAGCCACCATTAGTACCCTGGAGGGGGATTGTCAATTGTAAAAATAATTGAAAATGACCGATATTAGTGTCGAACCATAGTTTTCTGTGTCCCTAAGTTGATTGGTGTCTGTTTTGATGCTCTCTAAGTCCGAGGTCTGCTCCCAGTTAGGGTTAGACCCGTCCTGTTACTCCTAGCGGGATGGGAGGAGAGACAAAAAAAATCCAAAGCGACCGATATTAGTGTTGAATCCATAGTTTTAGTGTCTCTTAGATAAATAGTGACATCCCCGATGCTGTTTAAGTTAGAGTTCATCCCCCATTAGCACCCTGAAGGGGGAGAGGGATTGTCAATTGTAAAAATAATTTAAAATGACCGATATTAGTGTCGAATCCATAGCTTTCGGGGTCCTTAAGTTACTTGGTAGCAATTCCGATGACCTTCATCCTTGAAATTTCCTGAAAAACTTCCTCATATGGAAGAGTCCTTAAAAAAGAGGTGAATTTGTTGTTCAACATGGAAAAAGGACAAGTATGGATCAAAACTTGGAGATCCTACAACAAACCAGCTAAGGGCAGGGTGATGTTACAAGAATGACTTGGAGAAAAAAGGCTGTAGCATTACATGACAATCAAGCATGAGAGATACTTACTAATTATGTCTCATAGTTTAATCTGTGAAACTATAGAAAATTATGAATATGATTTCCATCACGAATGTTCTGAAACTAAAACACAGAAAGGTAACCATTACATTGGGAAAATGGTAAATTTCATTACTGAAATACTCAATATTTCCTTTGCAGAAGACCATAACAATTTACCGCTATTATTTTTAATAATTGTAATCACGCCTACGTTTAAGGTTGTGTAAGTTACCAAATGTATGTATTTTATCTTAGTAGTGCTGCAAACAATATATGCAATGTGTTTTCATTAATATATATTTTTAAAATAACCTTTAAGACTATTTGTTCTTTTAAAAGTGCTTGCACGTTATGCAAACATATGTACTGATCAGTTTTGGTCGTTTGAAATTTTGAGCTAAAAGCAATAGTTTCGGAGATATGGGCTATTTTTCACCAACGTTAAACATTGGCTGGTAGTCATATTGGCGACCATATTGGGAGAAACCTCCCCATACTAGAAACGCGTACCCACGCATACCCAGTTTTATCGCAATGTAATCCACGGCCTTCCAGAACGTTGGCAGAAGGTTGTCGATGCTGATGGGGACTACTTTTGATCTTTCAGGTATGTCTCAGATGACATATCGATGTTCGAAGGTGATGGGTGAAAAAGCGACAGAACTTTCTAGGTTACCTTTATATATGGAGAGAGAAACAGAAGACAGTGGGGATCAAAAGGGTTTACTTTTACTATAGGAACACCAACAGTTATCTTTCCCTCTCGTTCTCTATTTTACACATAAACAAATAAAAAACCGAGAGAAAGGAAGAGAGAAACACGATAAGAGTTAAGAAAAGAAGAATGTGAAGGAGAGTGAAATTCTACAAATTAACCATCGAACAATTTCATTGATATATTACGATAACACACGTACTTATTAATCTCTCAATTGTCCAAGAGGGTGATTTTGATACAAGTATAGTTTAAAAAAAAATAATCGTAGCTTAACTGAGATCGAACCTCAATCTACAAATTCAAAATATTCAAAATTCACATTGGATATAATTCTGTCGTTGCCAAGATCGTGTTATAATTGTTTTCGTCAGTATCAGAAGAAAGGAAATTCATGCTAATTGTGTCTGAGTCTTTTCAGTGGTTCCTAACTGTCTAGATTTTGTGAAAATTGGTTAATACTTTCTTTTTTCGCTTAAATCGTGAAAAGACAAGTAAATTTTCGTTAGTGAAAACCGTAACTTCTAAGATCTTTTCTCTCTTTTAGGTGATGAACCTTTACCAGACCTTGGAGATATTAGCTCTTGTTTGCAACGTGATGGTGTTCCCTTCCTAACGGGTAAATTTGGATTTTGTTCATTATTGCGTGAACTCTGCTGTGTCAGAAGAGATAAATTATATTCAAACTGTGTTAATTTGTATCTTATTTGAAATTTATTTATTTATCGCCCTTGGTGTACACAATGTGTCTAGTAAGCTTTCAGTCTGACAACGCTGTTACCATATATCGTTTGATGCATATTTTACGTAGTGTCACACACAGTGGCGTACTTACGATTTTGTTTCGGGAGGGGCTTTGCTAACTTTCGGGGGGGGGGGCTTTGCCTGGAAATGTGAAAATTCTCCAAGATATTTCATTTACTTTACTATACTAAGTAAAATTTCTGGGGGGGGGGCTTAAGCTCGGAAGCCACCCCCTAAATACGCCACTGGTCACACATAATGATTGTTCATGGAAATCGATGTGTTTCTGGGAAATACTGAGCGAGTTAAATCTTTTAAATACGTGCAGTGTTTTGTACCATCGTCAAGGATCGCCAAAGACTTGACAAGTTCTGTTATAAAACTCGGAAAAACCATTCAGAAACAGTTGAAATACTAGAAACTGTCTATGGCAATAAAGCTTTATGTCGTGCTAATGTTTTCATTTGGTATCGTCGATTTCATCTGCTTTGGAAAAAGTTGCGGATGATCCAAGAGAAAAATGTCTTCCCTCCAGCTGCCAACTGGCGATAATGTTGAAAACGTTCAACAAAAACCGGAATGGAAATCGGATACAGTTACCAATGATGGTCAGGATGGACCTTGGTACGCTCAAAGACATAACATAAGGCTGTAGCTCAGGAGTTAAAGAAAAGTTGGTCTCTGGTTTACCGAGTAAAGGAAAGACCGGATTAAACCACACACAGTTCTTGTCCAAAGTTTTATGGTACAGGAAAACAAGTAACTGTTAAACCATTAGGAATTAGATTTGCTAAGCTGTCAGCATCTATGGCCATTTAGCGCGTCACGATATGAGGGATGATGTCCCTCGGCGACTATCCAATGAAAGGGAAGAAAAAAAGGATTGGGGGAAGAAAGAAGCAGCCTGGGACCATTATGTTAGTATCATCCCGGCATTCGACTGATGTGAATGAAGGAAACTCAGGAAAAACCTCACTGAAAATGGCTGACCTGAAACAGCTTTTACACTTTTTCGACTGAGTGTCCCCACCGGAACACAGAGAAATTAAATGTCGACTAAAACCAGGAAATTCGTGTTACTATTCGGTTCAAAATCTCTTGTCGTCGCGAATTGTGTCGAGGAATTTAAAGCTTAAAATATACAAAACGATAATCATGCCTGTTGTTTTGTATGGCTGCGAAACATGGTCACTTACTCTGAGGGAAGAACATAGACTGAAAGTATTTGAGAACAAGATCCTGAGACGAATATTCGGACCCAAGAGGAACGGGAATGGGGAATGGCGGAAACTTCATAACGAGGAACTACATAATTTATATGGTTTACCCAACATTGTTAGGATCGTAAAGTCTAGGAGGCTTAGGTGGGCAGGTCATGTAGCTAGAATGGAAAAAAGTAGAAACGCTTTCAAAGTCTTGACTGGAAGACCAATCGGAAAACGACTATTAGGAAGACCTAGGCGCAGATGGGAGGGCAATATTAAGATAGATCTCGCAAAGATTGGAATACAAAGTAGAAACTGGATGCAGTTAGCTAAGGATAGAAGTCAGTGGAGAGCTTTTGTGAACGCGGCATTGAACCTCCGGGTTCCATAGGCCATAGAGTTCGTTAGTTAGTCCCCACCGGGAATCAAACCCGGAACCGCTCGCACCAAAGACAGAGCGTTAGCGACTATGCCACGCGGTGAAACCTTCCACATTATTCACTAGATTTGGTACCGATTGACCACTGTTTATTTCCCAAAATGAAGTTGAAGCTGAAGAGCCATCGATTGCATTTTGGAAATTCAAGGTATGACGAGACAAGTAAAACACAGTTCCAAAAGTTTTTTTTTTTCCTTGTGAATAATAATTCTACAGTTGCCACGAGATATGTGGGCGTACGAGGGATATACATCAAAAGCTGACTGACTCTTATTGTAAATGTTACATATTTACTCTTTTTATTAAGCAAGTCTAAAAACATAACATAGCTACACTATATACATCGAAATAGTCACATACAGCATAGTTATACAATTTTTACATTACAAATAAGGCACATTTCATCTGGCACAATATATATAAACTTTGATTACTAAATTATGTTTTATATGTACTAAAGAATGTTTTTGCATAAGTGGAGTCAAAAACCTAGCCATTTAAAAATATATGCCTACTGCAGAAGCTGTTATAATAAAAACAATTTTAACTATCTTGGAAACTGACAATTTTTCTGTTCTATGTATATTGGTAAGTGGTTAAATAATTTAATTCACATGCATTAAAAAAAAAAAAAAACCTGTTGCAAAGCTAATCAAAGGTAATTCATATTCATGTCATATATTACCTAGTATGGTAAACATGGGTATCCGCATTTTCTCTTATTTCATTGTCTGGAAATATCACGTTTGTCATCCATAGTCTTATAATCACGTTTGTCATCCATAGTATTATAATCACGTTTGTTATCCATAGTCTTATAATCACGTTTGCCATCTATAGTCTTATAATCACGTTTGTCATCCATACTCTTGTATTCACGTTTGTCATCCATAGTCTTATAATCGCGTTTGTCATCCATAGTCTTATAATCACGTTTGTCATCCATAGTCTTATATTCACGTTTGTCATCCATAGTCTTATAATCGCGTTTGTCATCTATAGTCTTATAATCACGTTTGTCATCCATAGTCTTGTATTCACGTTTGTCATCCATAGTCTTATAATCGCGTTTGTCATCCATAGTCTTATAATCACGTTTGTCATCCATAGTCTTATATTCACGTTTGTCATCCATAGTCTTATAATCACGTTTGTCATCCATAGTCTTATAATCTAGGGAGGAAGGAGAAGGATCCGGCATTGTGATGTAATCATGAAAAACGCACGTATTAATGCTATATCAAATTAAAGTTTGCTTCCTCGTTAATGATTTTATCCATAAAAATAGAAAATGCTAATGCTTTTCTTGTTGTTTTCAGGAAAGCGCCGTTCCCGAAAGCTGCCCCGGAAATTACAAAGTAAAACTGCAGACTCTGTAACTGATATTGCAGACCCTGTAACGGATATTGCAGACCCTGTAACGGATATTGCAGACCCTGTAACTGATATTGCAGACCCTGTAACTGATATTGCGGACTCTGTAACTGATATTGCAGACTCTCTAGAGGATTCTTGTGATGCAGTGGATAATTTCTTACCAGGTAAACAAATAATAGAACGGGGAAAAAACCGTATAATTTGAAATACATGCTTATTTTTGTGTAATCATCAGTGGCGTATCTTGGATTTTTGTCTCGGGGGATTATGCACAAGATGGGGAAGCAAGGGGAGAAATTGCCCACCTGAGTTTGAGAATTAAATATATTTTAATCGATTGTCTACTAATGTATCTAGGAAAAAACGTGAAACTCGTATGTCGGTGGATGATCTTTCGCGCCCCCCCCCCCCTTCCCCAGCCAAATCTGAAATGACGCTCATATACGCTGAATATTTGTAATCTCATTTCAACTTAACTGATTTCATTTTAGAAAACAATTGAAATATTTAGTTGTACCTGTATACGGTTTTACCTGAAAGAAAATGTTGAGACAAGTCGAAGCTGAAATATACTGATTGCAGTTTTAATGCCAAGAATTGCAGACTGATGAATCTTATGTGATGTGATACACACAAAAATTTAGCAGTGAATCTAACCTTTTATTCTGTCCAAAAAAAGAAAAATGAAGCATCGTCTTGGCCTACATAATTTCTCGGGCTACTTATTGCCCCCTCTTGATTTTCTTTACTTCAAACATTTACCTTTCTTTATAACTAAAGAATGTAAATATTTCTTTGTTATAATAACTAAGTTATATATTGATATATGTTGATATACGTGCAAGTTGATGTGGAACATCAGTTTCACTTATCAGCTCCTCTTAGTTTAGGTGTTACTGACGATGGTCGACTTCAATCACAACTAACAACAGTCGAAAGTATGATAGGAGAAACGAAGGAAAGTAACAACTAAGAAAAAGAAACAGAAGAGTAGAATGGAGGAAAGATAGGGGGAAAAAAAAGAACGCAGTTCTTACGTGAAATGAAATTTGACAAATACAATA
Organism: Thermobia domestica; assembly: GCF_964235325.1. Lineage (NCBI taxonomy): Eukaryota > Metazoa > Arthropoda > Insecta > Zygentoma > Lepismatidae > Thermobia > Thermobia domestica. The sequence goes on from NC_137454.1 coordinate 394,430,643, forward strand.
TTATTTCTAAACAAAGAGCATAAGCAAATGGAAAGTCGGTGAAATTCTTAGAAGGATTGTTGTTATACGTGGCATGCGAAGAACTAACAATTTTATTTCGCGGTTGGGGAGGAAGGGTTGAGCCCGATAGCCCCTTAAATACGTCACTGGTAATCATTCATAGTGTGGAGCAAGGCGATGGGGTTTAAAAAAAAAAAAAAAAAAGCATGTTGCAAGCTTCAACTCAAACGAGATTTTATTATTGGGAGATTTAGTTTAATTTTTTTTAAATAGGACTAGTCCTTTCCATATCGTATTTTAATTGTCCGCAAGTAGGTATATATGCTAATTTGTATTAGCATGAGTATTATTCTCTGTAAGGAGTTTGCTGAAAAATATAGTACACAGAACATAATGTTTTCCGTATATTTTTTGGTACAACAAACGTCAGATGCAAAAATATAGCTGTCAGTGGTTTCATTGCATTAATTTTGTATTGCCTAACTGTTTACTAACACATCTCCGTGCTAATTTTGATGTAATTCGGCTTGTAGTATCGGTAGAAATGTTCACTTCAGGTCAGCTGTTTGTAATATTCAATCTGAATTGTCAGTGTTGATCTCTTCGATTTGGCTTTTGCAAACAAATGGTTTAGAAATTTGCTGACACAAAATTTTAATCTATCTATCTATCTATCTATCTATATATCTATCTATCTATCTATCTATCTATATATATATATATATATATATAAAACTACATAAGCTGACATAAATTTCTTAACTATATATAAAACTACATGAACTGACATAAATTATTGAGCACTTCTTGTAGGGCTACAATGATTAAATTTGGCGTGATTGTAGCTTTCCGGAACTAACTGATAGAAAAATTACAAAAAAGTTAATATTTTTAATTTTTAGGAGGTCTACAGAGGGGATGAAGAATTTCCCCATATTATTTAAATGGGCCTTTTTTTGAACCTATAATCTCATGTTTTAGCTACTTAGAATTGAAACAAAAACTTCAAATTCGGTACGCTTATACGTTTATGTTAGTACTACCTAAAGAAATCAATAAAAATAAAAAAATCCAACATGAGAGTGGTTTTATAGGGAACTGAAAAATCTTTCCCATGTTATTTATATGGGACGTCTTCTACACCCCAAAATGTTTAAGTACTTCCGGTAGGATTAGAATGATGAAATTTGGCATGATTGTAGTCCTCCAGGACTAACCCACAGGAAAATTGCCAAAAGTGAATAGTTTTAATTTTTAGGGGTCTAAAGGGGGATGAAAAATTTCCCATGCTATTTAAATGGGCGTTTTCTTGGGATACACAATCTTATCTTTTAGGTAGTTAAAAATAGGAAAAGAAACGATAGATTTGTGGATTCAAGAGGTGGGAGGCCGTAGGCCGAGCAAACACAGTGTGTAGGAGCGAAACCCCAGATAGGCAAATTCAGGAAATATGAGGAGCAAGTTCACGAAATTCAATGTTGATGCAAAGGTCGATAGATAAGGCCGTAGGCCAAGCAAACTCGGGGGTCTGGGGGAGGAGCCCCCAGCTAGCCAAAGGCTAGTCTATATCTATCTCTCTCTCTCTCTCTCTCTCTCTCTCTATATATATATATATATATATATATATATATATATATATATATATATATATATATATATATATATATATATATATGAAATCATAACTACCAGAAGATGCTCGGTATATGGACACAGGATTGTCCAATCACAGCAGGGGTCTGTGGTACAGTCACGAATGAAAGTATTCTGTAGTTTACACAATTTCTTATTCTAGTAACTCAACAACAAATTAACCTATTAGAGTACCGACTTGGTCAAGTTATCAAGTTATAACCATTCTAAGGATAGTAACAAAAAGATCGAAATTAATTTATTTGCTTCCGGATTATTGGCAAAATAAAATTTGTCAACTGTCAAATACTTTCTTTCCCGTGTGTACAACCCACTTAGTCCAAGATGAGAGCACCGACCACGAGAGTAAGTGGCTGTTCTGGGAAACAGAATGGATGGCGTAATGGTTAACGCATCGGCACAGTATGCCGGAGGACCCTGCTTCGAGTCCGGTCCAGTCAATCACTTTTTCACTCTGTGTGTGTTATTGTGAATTAGATTTTGGTTTGGAATATTGTTACTTTATTCAATCCAAAGTAACTTATTAGTAGGGGCAAATTTTATTTTTTAAAAAAATACTCAGTTGGGGAAAATTTTCCTGTAGAATGTGTGACTTTGTTTACCCCATAGAACAATAATTATGGAAAACATGTGCAGCAGTTTAATGATTGTAAATGGCTGCCACTATCCATTGGTCACCACGAAAAGTTAATATCCAACTTACATCAATATATATATATATAAGAAAAATACAAAATTACGCTGTTGTACGTATTTTTGCTCCAAAATATTGCAGAAACTAAAGAATTGTCCAAATTTTAGTTGTGAAAAATTAGCATGCAAGTACAAGGTGATTCAAAAAAAAAACGATAAATTTTGAAAATTAATTTCATGAAAACAATTTTTAAAAATTCTGTCATTTAATAGTAAAAAATACCATTTTAGAATACATAAAAAGAAATCACAAGCTTACAAGTCAGGGGATCTGAGAGACCATTGAATGTCACCATTTTCCGAAATTACACGTTCCTCAAACAATTGGTGTACAACCACCATCAATATTCTTACTGTGTGGGACGTTGATCCATCTTGTTGAAACCAGGCTGTGTCAATAATATATGGAAATCTCTGTAGTTGTTGCACAACAAATGTTTCAAGCATGGCGACGTAACGATTCAATGTGACTGTAATCGCATGGCCATTCTCGCCCTCAAAACAGTAAGGGCCCATCACAGTAGCTCTATAAGATTGTCTTGTGCGTCCTAAATTAAAATGACGGTGGAAATCTCTACATGTCCCACACATTGTCACTGTTCTTGTAAAACGCTTTGATCGTGAAAGCACGTTGTGCACCACTTCAAGCATTCATGTCGTTGACAGGCTGGCATACGTTATTCAGTGTTACCAAACTGCCACTGTTGCCAATACAACTTTCAAAATTTCCCGTTTCTTTGAATCACCCTATACTAAACGAAATTGTTTCCTTCCTGCTTACGTAGGACTACGGACGGTCAGGTGGCGCTCGTTTAACTAAGTGATGGTAAATGATAATGAATACAGTATTCTTCGAAAAAGTCTGTTTAGTTTTTATAATTATTGTGACGGGTACGAGTATTTTCTTTTGGTTATTATTTTGACTATGATCACTGCTGGGAATCTGTACTTTGATACATTTTTTTTTATTATTATTAAAAAAAAGACAGCATAATTTGTTATATAAGTTGAGGTAACTTATAAGCAATATACAGAGTCCGCGAGAAAAATGTATACACCCTTTGTCGTCCTGTATCACGATACTGGCATTGACAATTGTTTTGAAATTTAAGTATGTTGTAGTATGGTTTTTCGCCCAACAGATGTCGGCATTGTCAATTGTTTATAGTTAAAATTATGTAGTTGTACGGTTTTTCGCTCAACAGATGTCGGCATTGTCAATTGTTTTCGGTTAAAATTATATTGTAGTACGGTTTTTCGCTTAACAGATGTCGGCATTGTCAATTGTTTTCGGTTAAAATTATATTGTAGTACGGTTTTTCGCTCAACAGATGTCGGCATTGTCAATTGTTTTCGGTTAAAATTATATTGTAGTACGGTTTTTCGCTCAACAGATGTCGGCATTGTCAATTGTTTTCGGTTAAAATTATATTGTAGTACGGTTTTTCGCTCAACAGATGTCGGTACTCTCAGCACGGTTAGTGAGACAAGAAAATGGCAGGAGCACGCTTGACGTTCGAGCAGCGTTAAGTACGTTTTGAAATGTTTTATCATGTTCGGGAATGTCATCAAAGTGCAGCGTCAGTGGAGAGGGGAGTTTGATACTGAACCAGCAACCTGCCTAACAATCAAACGCATTGTTGACAAGTTTGAGGCGCATGGAACGACAAGCGATCGCTGCATCTGGAGCGGTCAATGTATCAGTGGAGACCAATGCACATTCCTCGGAGCTTCATTAACTTGGAACGCCACCATCCCAAAAATCATTGTTTTATATCTCATCGTTTTGCACCCATTTTGCACCGTTTTGCACCTCGATTTAAAAATTTTGTATCATCACAATTACTGAGAAATTCAAAATTCAAAATGGTGTTCCAAGTTAATGGTATTTCAGCTACTAACTCATTTCCAAGATTTAACAATACCATCATCATCTAGTGGTTTTGCACCGTTTTGCACCCTCTTCCAAAAATTTTGTACCATCACCCTAACCGAGAAAATAACATTTCAAAATTCGAAATTTGCCACAAAAGCAAAATTTAAGTTTCAACCTGCCATAGGATAGAGTACCTTTTGCACCTTCCGAAAATACCAATATTTCATTTTCTACTCCCACAGTTACCGAGAAATTTAAAATTCAAAATGCCGAATTACCATTAACTTGGAACGCCACTGTCTGTACTGAAGAATTAAGAACACCAGCGTCTTTTACGAGTTTTGCACTCTCAGAAAATGTCGATATTTTATTTTGTACCCTCGCCGTTAATGCGAAATTCCTAATTCAAAATGCCGAATTACCATTAACTTGGAACGCCACTATCTGTACTGAAGAATTAAGAACACCAGCGTCTTTTACGAGTTTTGCACCCTCAGAAAATGTCGATATTTTATTTTGTACCCTCGCCGTTAATGAGAAATTCCTAATTCAAAATGCCGAATTACCATTAACTTGGAACGCCACTATCTGTACTGAAGAATTAAGAACACCAGCGTCTTTTACGATTTTTGCACTCTCAGAAAATGTCGATATTTTATTTTGTACCCTCGCCGTTAATGAGAAATTCCTAATTCAAAATGCCGAATTACCATTAACTTGGAACGCCACTATCTGTACTGAAGAATTAAGAACACCAGCGTCTTTTACGAGTTTTGCACCCTCAGAAAATGTCGATATTTTATTTTGTACCCTCGCCGTTAATGAGAAATTCCTAATTCAAAATGCCGAATTACCATTAACTTGGAACGCCACTATCTGTACTGAAGAATTAAGAACACCAGCGTCTTTTACGAGTTTTGCACTCTCTGGAAATGTCAATATTTCATTTTGTACCCTCATCGTTAATGAGAAATTCCTAATTCAAAATGCCGAATTACCATTAACTTGGAACGCCACTATTTTGTACTGAAGAATTAAGAACACCAGCGTCTTCTACGAGTTTTGCACCCTCAGAAAATGTCGATATTTTATTTTGTACCTTCGCCGTTAATGAGAAATTCCTAATTCAAAATGCCGAATTACCATTAACTTGGAACTTCAGTATTTTGTACTGAAGAATTAAGAGCACCAACGTCTTTTACGAGTTTTGCTCCCTCAGAAAATGTCGATATTTTATTTTGTACCCTCATCGTTAATGAGAAATTCCTAATTCAAAATGCTGAATTACCATTAATTTGGAACGCCACTATTTTGTACTGAAGAATTAAGAACACCAGCGTCTTCTACGAGTTTTGCACTCTCAGAAAATGTCGATATTTTATTTTGTACCCTCGCCGTTAATGCGAAATTCCTAATTCAAAATGCCGAATTACCATTAACTTGGAACGCCACTATCTGTACTGAAGAATTAAGAACACCAGCGTCTTTTACGAGTTTTGCACCCTCAGAAAATGTCGATATTTTATTTTGTACCCTCGCCGTTAATGAGAAATTCCTAATTCAAAATGCCGAATTACCATTAACTTGGAACGCCACTATCTGTACTGAAGAATTAAGAACACCAGCGTCTTTTACGAGTTTTGCTCCCTCAAAAAATGTCGATATTCAATTTTGTACCCTCACAGTTAATTAGAACTAACAATTAGGCTGTTAAGGACAAACAAATAGTTACGGTAAATGGAACAATGCGTGTCTTTGAACAAAAGTTTACTTGTTTTTATTTTTTCGGTTATAAAAAATAGCTTTTAGAAGCAAATTTATTACATAATTGTCACCCTAACCTCTCTTCGATGTGTATTAAGGGCGCTAAGAGCTTTGAGTGTAATTTTGATTTTGTCAATGTTGTGATAGGCTATGGTTTCCATACTCCCATGCAATAAACAGGGGTTATTGTCTCAATAAAAATATTAACACAAAGTGATGAGTTATTTTAAGATGCAAACCTTCCCAAAGGATGTGCATTTTCCATAGCAAGAGTTCAAGATAGCGTTTTGTGTCTGAAAGTGATGCAAAATGAAGACATAGTATTGCATTTTTGCATACTTTTTACTCAGGTTAACACATTAGCTCCCTTTTCAATAATTTTTATTTTTTAGCATTATTTCCATTTTTTAAATTCTCCAGCAATTTTCTCCTCATCTTTTTTATCTTATTTTACAAAGGAAGTGGGAACACGAATAAACTGTTTTCATTCTTCAATAGACGCTAAAATTCCTTGTTTTACTATCTGCAACAAATCAAGAGCTATTGAATGTTGTTCACAATTTGTTTAAATGTTACCCAAAATAAAGTTGTTGTATGTTATTTTATTTACTATTGCTGAGTATGGAATGTTAATGTAATGTATTTGTACAAAAATAATAATATATTATTAGCATTTTGAAAATGTTTCCTATATGGTTTCTTTACTTTATCCCTCCCTTTTCTGACTGTAAATTTACACATTAATGTAACTATTTACTACTAATATAGAAATAATGTACATCGTCAGTATACTTAGTCACATTTTAACAGATTATATTCAAGTATCATATTATTAAATATTTTCGGAGGTGTCTACGATTATCTATTAGCAAAAAAGTGAAATGAAATATTTGAGTTTTACGTCCCATGTTAAGTCGGTTAGGTTAAAGGAGACAATGATGATGAAATAATGAATGAAATGGTGGAATGAAGAAAGTGAGAGGAAACGAGAGAACCCCGAGGAAATTCACGCACACGGTGTTTGTCCACCACAAAGTTCACTTTCAGCGAGCTGGGATCGAATCAGGTATCCCAAGCACTACTTATTAGTACAGTTTAATTTATTATTCACTACTAAACTATCCTATTGCTGTAATATGAGATTTTACTGTAGACTCACCATCACTTTTGGCATGTTGAATTATGATTAGTCGTTAACTGTGAGGATACCAAACAAAATGTCAGCATATTCTGACGGAGCAGAAATCATTGGAAACGCCCCTATTATTATTTCTTCAAAATGTGTTCGTGGCATTCCAAGTTAATGATAATTCGACATTTTCAATTTTGAATTTCTGTCAGGGTATAAAATGAAATAGGGTGTAAAAATCATCTTCTAAGAGTGTAAAAATCATAGAAGACGCTGTTGTTGTTAATTCTTCAATATGAGTTGGTAGAGTTCTAAGTTAATGGTAATTCCGCATTTTGAATTTCGAATTTCTCATAACTGGGAGATTACAAAACGAAATATTGACATTTTCTGTGGGTGCAAAACTCGTAGAAAACACTGGTGTTCTTAATTATTCGACACGAATTTTTGGCGTTCCAAGCTAATGCTAATTGTGTATTTTGAATTTAAAATTTCTCATTAGCTGTGAGGGTACAAAACGAAATGTCGAAATTTTCTAAGGGTGCAAAGGTCGTAGAAGACACTGGTGTTCTTAATTCTTTAGTACAAAATAGTGGCGTTCCAAGTTAATGGTAATTCGGCATTTTGAATTTTAAATTTCTCGGTAACTGTGGGAGTAGAAAATGAAATATTGGTATTTTCGGAAGGTGCAAAAGGTACTCTATCCTATGGCAGGTTGAAACTTAAATTTTGCTTTTGTGGCAAATTTCGAATTTTGAAATGTTATTTTCTCGGTTAGGGTGATGGTACAAAATTTTTGGAAGAGGGTGAAAAACGGTGCAAAACCAGTAGATGATGATGGTATTGTTAAATCTTGGAAATGAGTTAGTAGCTGAAATACCATTAACTTGGAACACCATTTTGAATTTTGAATTTCTCAGTAATTGTGATGATACAAAATTTTTAAATCGAGGTGCAAAACGGTGCAAAATGGGTGCAAAACGATTAGATATAAAACAATGATTTTTGGGATGGTGGCGTTCCAAGTTAATAGAGCTATTCCTCTGTAGTCTTCTGGCGATGGATCTTGAGTGTCCCAATTGAAAACAATTGAAAATGCCGATAATGTCGAAAAACTATACTACAACATACTTAAATTTCAGAACAATTGTCAATTCCAGTATCCTGATACGGGATGACAAATAGTGTTTACGTTTTTCTGGAGGACTCTGTATATCATTTGGAAGAAAAAAATTGAAACAGTTTCCGCAAAAATATTAATGCAAACAAATATTTCTCCATTTTTGTCTTAGATATAAAGAGAGACATCGAACACAGTGGTGTCGGTCATTTGCCTCCTGTGAAAGGGCAGAAAGCATCATCTGGCCAAAAGCCTGAGTCTATTCTTACAGAGATTCACAAAAAACCAGTAGACAGCAATGAAGTGGTAAGTAATTTTTACAATTTTGATATAGAACAGCTTTTATAAGTTCAAAACTCTTACCTTTATGTGATTTAAGAACTTTAACAGTAGTGTGTCCATTACCAGCTTAGGAAAGGTGTACTGATGGATACAATTTAATATTTAGAAATACAAACACCTTACCTTACACCCCTATAATAAATTATAACACAAACTGTTTCAAGGGATGGCTTTCCTCTTCTTCGGTGTGCCGCTTTCAACTATACTGTTAAACGTATAACATCATCATAGATAGTTTACTAGTTTCATCATCATAGTTCACTTGCTGCAACTGAGAAGCTTCCATGTTTCACAGTCTCCCGCAAACCTCTTCGTTTTCACGTACGACTTTTCTGTTTTGATATCGTCCATTAATTGTAGTCTCCTTCGTCTCCTCCCTCTCTTTCCTGCCACCGTACCTTCTACCACATGATAAAGTTTCTTTTTAGACAATGTTCCAACCAATTTCTCTTCCTCTTCCTAATAATGTTCAAAATTGTTCTTTTCTCTCTCACCATTTCTAACACACTCTCATTCGTTTTCCGCTCCACCCAGCTAACTCTATATTCTTCTCCACATCCACATTTCGAACGTTTCAAATCGTTTTTCATCATTTTTGCTTAATGTTCATGTTTCTGTCTCATACAGTATTATACTCCACTCCAAACATTTTATGAATCTTTTTCTCAACTCTTTATTCATGGACCCACAAAATAGTATTTTCTTTCTCCTAAAGGCTTCTTTCACCATTCCTATGCTTGCTTTTATTTCATGTTCACACTTCATATCACTAATAATACTACTCAGGTATCGAAAAATAGTCACCTGCTCTATTTTCTCTCCTTTTATTTCTGTATTTGGCACCGACCGCTTCGTGCCAATCATCAATGTATGACATGTTGAAGAAATTTTTCCAATTTGGTGTCAAATATAGAAGTAGGAGGGAGAAAATAGAAGTGATGACTAGTTTTCGATACCTCGGTAGTATTAGCACGTTCGCTTCGTCAGTTTAAAACCGAGTTTGGATCTCACAAGTAAGGGACCATATGGTTGTCGCGCAAATCAGATACAGACATACGCCATCTGATTGAGCATGAAAAGATATGGAGAACACAGAAATTTAAGGTGCTAAGGGCCATAGGGAGCGGAGCGAGGAAAGAGGAAACATTGAATGTCGGCAAAATTGAAGAAAGTCAGGAATGACAGGAAAAGTTAATTTCGTGCAAACAGGGAAAGAAAGTCAACCAAAAGAAAGAAACTAAATATAACAAGGGCATCAAGGACGAAGAAAGATCATAATCAGGGTTGCCATCCGAACCGCAGTGTTGCCAGCGCTGCATAACATTGATATGGAAGGTATAGCACAGTATAGCAATTCATGCACAAGGAAAAATATTAGTAACACAAAAGACAATTGAAAAGACTCTCTACACATGCGTAAAATGGTTTAACGATAGTCGTGAGTGAATAATGTACATGACGGAGGACAAATATAGACATGAAAGTGAAGGGGGTACACATGATAACATAGAAACGAAAGTGTTTGGGAGCATCGTTCAGGTACCGCAACGACGCATTCCTATATGATTATGCCGGTGATTGAGATGTACGGTACATTGCTTCCACACATGTATGTTCTTGTTTCGGAACCCAGTAGTAACTTTCCAGCGCGCATGGTCGCTGAATTCCCCAATGTGAAGGCATATGCAAGCAGATCAGCCAATATGACCAAACGGGATTTGCAAATCTTCCTGGAAGAAGTTTTGTGGCCCGATCTTCAGGGTAAGGATCGTGTTTTGGTTTTGGTTGACTCCTGGACTCCAAACAAGGATGACACTCTTTACAACATGACAGTTCCTGACGGTGTTCAGTTCTACAAAAAGCTGATTCTTCCGAAATGTACAGGCTTTATACAACCTGCTGATGTGTTCTTCTTTCGTCCATTCAAAAACATGGTGAAGTTCATCACAGATACGTTAGTGTTCTCCAGTACTAATGTGTGGCAACGTGAGAACTTTCTCCGCCTTCAGTCATTTGTTCATTACCAGTTTTCTTCTAGATGATTCCAAAAGATGATACGCTTTGCGTTTTTTCAAATGTGGCTACTCCAATGAACATCCTGGACAGTTTGAAACACCTTCCGCATATTGCTTTGAAAAGGGACTCTCAGAGAATGCTGCAGAGACGCGTGTGACCAGTTTGCTTTCATCCGCTCTGTTCACTGCGAGAAATGTTTGTGTGTTGACCACGTATTCATTCGTGATCTTCACGTCAACTGCAATTAAACTACAAATGGTGTGTACTGTTCTCTATTTTCCTTCATTTGTATTCACGCGGGTGTAATATTCACTCACGACTACGTTAAACCATTTTACGCACGTGTACAGAGTCTTTTCCATTGTCTTTTGTGTTACTAATATTTTTCCTTGTGCATGAATTGCTATACTGTGCTATATCTTCCATATCAATGTTATGAAGCACTGGCAACACTGCGGTCCGGATGGCAACCCTGATTATGATCTTCGTCCTTGATGCCCTTGTAATGTTTAGTTTCTTTCTTTTGGTTCACTTTCTTTCCCTGTTTGCACGAAATTAACTTTTCCCGTCATTCCTGACTTTCTCCAATTTTGCCGACATTCAATGTTTCCTCTTTCCTCGCTCCGCTCCCTATGGCCCTTAGCACCTTAAATTTCTGTGTTCTCCATATCTTTTCATGCTCAATCAGATGGCGTATGTCTGTATCTGATTTGCGCGACAACCATATGGTCCTTACTTGTCAGTGCTATACGAGTCACCGTGTGTCTCGTTAAAGATTGTATGCTGGATGTTAAAAATCTGCACGAACGAAAATACCAGAAACGTACAGAGGTGATACAATGCATACAATGACACCGCACAGAAATATCGCACGAGCCACCGGTGACTCGTAACGCGGCGAACGTGTTAGTAATGGTATGAAATGTGAACGTGAAATAAAAGCAAGGATAGGAATGGCGAAAGAAGCCTTTAGGAGGAAGAAAATGTTATTTTGTGGGTGCATGAATAAAGAGTTCAGAAAATGATTCATAAAATGATTGGAGTGGAGTATTATAGTGTATGGGGCAGAAACGGAGTATTATACTGCATGGGGCAGAAACGGAGTATTATACTGTATGAGGCAGAAACGGAGTATTATTCTGTATGAGGCAGAAACGGAGTATTATACTGTATGGGGCAGAAACGGAGTATTATACTGTATGGGGCAGAAACGGAGTATTATACTGTATGGGGCAGAAACGGAGTATTATACTGTATGGGGCAGAAATGGAGTATTATTCTGTATGGGGCAGAAACGGAGTATTATACTGTATGGGGCAGAAACATGAACATTATGCACAAATGATGAAAAACGATTGGAACATTCGAAATGTGAATGTGGAGAATTCAATTTGGTGTCGAATGAATTAACTTTTTAAATTAAATCATATACAAGTTCATTCTTAAGAAAGAGTGGGGATTATAATTGTTAAAGTAACATAGCCATATCACGAAATCCCTTAAGAGTAGAAATATGTTCATTAGGGCTTTTTTAAGCGTTTTTTGATGTTGCCCTTAAAAGGAAGGAGAGAAGGCGAGTGGGGGTTGCAATTGTTATTATAAGGTGGGCACATCTCGAAATCTCTTAAGGTTAGTCTGGAGTCAGGGGCGAAGTCCCCACATACCCGAAAACTAGTAAGGTTGTAAGGTAAGACATTTTTATCAGTTAAATATTAAAAATAAGTTCTTACCCTAGATGTACTTCTATATCCTCCATAAAAATATTACGATCTCGTTGTAGTAGTACATCGAGTGTGGTAAAGATGAGAAAACACTATTATTTAATGGGTGATTATATAATACTATTGAACCTTTATAAATGGTATACAACTTATTGATAAGTTACATTTTAGAGTTTCATTGTATATACTATACTCATCCTGGTTGTACAGATTATCTTCAGAAAAATAAAGAAGGAAAAAGTTTTGAAAAAGAATAATATCAAATTTGTACACTATGTGAATTTAAATCCTGAGAAGCAAATTGCTCGCTGCTTACGACCCCATTGAGTCATATTCATTTATTATCTAAATAGATACAAGGTACGTTCAAAAAATATCGAACCTAATTTTTTCCCCCGCATAAAGCAATGAAGTGCGAGAGACTTTCTTAACTGTAGATGTAGAGAGGACACTCATGCGCAGTCGCGAATATTTTTCTGCCCGCAGGAGACGTCAGTTGCTGGCAGTCGGGCAACGGGTGAAAGCGTGTAGTGAGCGGTCGGTGGATTTCAGCTTTTTGGAGAATGACAGAAATACTTGAGCAGTGATATTGCATCAACTTTCGCCAAACACTTGGCGATACCCAAGCTGAAACCATTTAATCGGATCGATACATTCAATTTTGAGCGAGAATTTGGGCATGAGGAGAGTGCCCGCAAAATTTGATTCAGGCTTTCATCGCCAAACACAACATCCCTGTGTGTCGTCAGGCTCCCATCTCACCCAACATGGCTTCCAAGCTGAAAGTGCCACTAGAAAAACCGGATGTGATTCAAGAGAAGACATCATGCGGAATGCGACGGCATGGTTGCTCGCCATTCCAAAAACTGTGTTCCAGAGGTGTTTCCAACAATGGCGGGAGCGCTGGAAAAAGTGTGTGCATTACCAAGAAGACAACTTTGAAGGGTATTAGTGTTTCGGATTTCCAAATCAATAAATGTATTTTTGCAAACTAAAGTTTCGATACTTTTTGAACATACCTCGTAAAGGTACTTATCAATTTAATAATAATTTCTGAAAAAAAAAGTTACCAGATTAAAATGGCTGGCTTTGGAACACCTTTTGCCGTCAGAATAGCTCTAATGTGACGTGGACGTCATAGAACTCGTGAATGGTAGCAATTGCAATATTAAACAAGGTGTCTACTAGTCTGGAAAACATGGAAAAATCAGGAAATTTTCTGTATATTCTGAAAATTTTTGTTAAAGTTAGGTTTATTTCATTGCTTTTACATTTTATCTGCACAACGTTTGGAAAACAACTTTTCACTACAGCAGAAGTCATCATACAGTGAAGGATTTCTGAAAGGAGTTAACAACCCTTGCTCGTGATTTCTGATCTCCACATTAAAAAATGATCCTCATGTCCAGCGATGAAGCTAGGCTATTGCAAACGGTGACCCCCAATAAAGTTCTAAATAATATTTGTTCTGGTGTTATTGATTTTAATGTAGCGATAAGTTAAAGTCTAACTATGTATAGCTAACTCTAATTTATAATATAATGCGTACTTCCATTAATTAGATTTAAAACTCCTATTTCATTTCCTCCATTTTCAGTGCAGTTTAGCGTTCCTCGCGTCTTTTGTGGTGTTTATTGTTATTTTGCAGGTAATTTCTGTGAATAATTTTGGTATTCATGTAACTTTTTAATATTCTTTTTTATAATAAGTACTCATATTTTTATAGAAAATGTGAATGTAGCAGGCAGAACTCAGCGATTATTACCACACTTGAAGAAGTATGCCGATTCAATTTCAGGTAGTAATCGAGAACCTTTCTGTGACAGCTTTAAAATTGTTAAATCATGTCTTAAAGATTCTTTGTTTGGAGCTAAATTAGCTTTCTTCCAAATCGTTGCTGCAAACATTCAACCTTTTCTTACAAAATTCCAGTCACACCAACGCCACCTGGATGATCAGACTCACTAATGCTTCCTTTTCTTTATGGTGAAATACTTAAACTTCTGAAGTCCCTTATGATTAGATTTGTTTAAAAAATCCATTGTAATAGAAGCAGCAAGTTCTAAAAACCCGATGAAAGTTTGCCTAGAAGATGGTAGTAGGGATCTCTGTTCGGCTAAGCAGGTTGATGTCGGATTTGCAACACGTACAGCATTAACATCAGCGAAGTTATCTGAACTGGATATCCTTCATTTTCAAAGTGATTGTCTGCATATTTCAACGGGTTTTTGTAAGGAGATTCTGTGTAAATTGTCACTGAAATACAGACTTACTTATGGTGCTGCATGCCTCTCTCCCGATTCAGTTTTAAACAAGAGACTTCGGGAGGAACAAATAACCGTAGCACTGGAAGTGCTTGTAGAGAATTATCATTTGTCTGGCCCTGCTACTGATGAAGTAAAACGACTCTACAGTGAACTTTCTACTTAAGATTCAGTTATCACAAGAATGAATTTTGACGTGAGTAAGGATCGTTTAGATCACTTGTGGTTCTTCATTCTTGACAACAGTAATACCAGCAACAATTTTTCATCATTTGTTAAGAAAATTCTTGTGTTATCACACGGAAACGCTTCCGTCGAACACAGTTTTTCATTGGATAAGGAGGTTCTTTTGGATAATCCACACGAAGAGTCTTAAGTTTCGCAGAGTAGATGATCCTGTCACGTTCCACGGAGGTGTTCAAGCAATCTCAAAACAATTAATTTATGCAGCAAGAAATGCAAATGCCAAATGGAATGAGGCTCTCAGAAGGAAGCAAACAACAACTGAGGCAGAGAAAAATCGTTCGAAAGAAAGAAAGAGAGCAGTTGCAGAGTTGGAAGAACTCAAGAAAAAGAAGGAAAAAATCCTTGAGAAGACAGCAAAAGAAATCAACGAAGTTGATGAGCATGGAAATCTCATGTAGATTCTAGTGTTCTAGATTATAAAAATATTCTGTATTTAGTATTCTATATAGAAATACTAAATATGGAATACTAAAATCCACAATGTTTGTCAGTATTTGTATCTCGCAACGACATTGTTAGGATCCATATACCTGCGTGTATTGTCATGTATGTATTAGCCCAAGCGCGTAGCCAGAATTTTTTTTCGGGGGAAGGGACAACCAAGTTAAAAAGAATATATGTATATATAAAGAATGAATTCATAAATTAACTGCACAAAGAGCTTTATTCTGCATTAAAAACAGTGTATTTTCCACATATAAACCATACATTTACCAATTACAATCTAATATGTATGAGATATTGTATTTACTACAAGAATATAATACTGTAAAAATGTTTTTTAAAAAAAAAGTATTTAAATGCACTTGAAGTCTCAGATAACCCCAACTCCCTGATATTAAGTGTTATTCAAAAAATTACACTAGTAGTAGAGATAAAAAGTATTTTCCTCTCCACTGCTAGCTATCACATCAATCGCCTTTTCAATATCAGGCGATAACTGGGAATGAATGGATAACAATGCAAGTCCTGTAAGCCGTTCACCACCCATCTTGTTTCGGAGATGTGATTTGATTGTTTTGAATGAAAAGGATCTTTCTACTGATGCTGTTGAAACGGGCAAACAAGCGAAAATTCGGAGTAGCTTGCTGATTGACGGAAAGAAGCCTGGATCACATGCACCCAATACATCCATTATATCGAGAGGTTTGTTTGGTTCTGTTCGCCATTGTTCACACCATAGGCTGTACTCTGCTTTGATGACAGGTTCAGAAACAAAAGTTACCCAATAGAATTCAATATTTGAAAGGTCTTGCAGCTTTCTTTCATCAGCATTTTTTGGAAGCAGAATGTCTAGAGAAGATAATATATCTTTGTTATCAGAAAATCTTTGTTTGAATCCAGAAATTAAATCATCCAAACAATGTAAAAATCTTCTAAAATACTCTTCTGGAGAACAGCTTGATGGATTTGACCTTCCCATTTGTTCGCCAATCACCTGAGGGGCCTGGATTTCACTTCCGAATATTTCCTTTGCTAATTTGAAACAAGATTTGAAAACATCACTAGGGTTGCCATATTTTAAAATTAGAAAAGCGGGGTATTTTAAACCGTAAGTACTGATGTGAACTTGTGTATTACAAATACTGATCTGGGATCCTTCGGACATTTTTTAAAGTGATTACCTTTAATGTTGTCTTAAGTTCAACAAATTTGAGTTACGAATTGTAAAGTAAGTATTTCAGTAAGATGTCTGTAACTGTAAGGATATCTGTAATGTAATCCCCCCCCCCCCCCAAAAAAAAAAGCAAGCGATATATTGACAGATATTGTTTCATACGGTTTTCCCTCTTAGAAACACAAAATAATTTCTAATTTTTTATCATAAGAAAGGTAAAACATATTTAGAAATCTTGGTCCATCTCATAAAATTTCTAATCATCTTTTTAAAATTGCTCCTTGAAATCGTATACAAAATTACCACGATTCCACAATATATGAAATACAGCATAAACATTTTAAAAGAAAAAGATATTATTAATGAACCTAATCTAAACAAAATGCTAAGAGCAAATAGCTCACAGTCTGAGCTTGAGTGCGAATCCAAATTTAACACGATCGGGATTGAAATTGACACAGAGATATAGCGGTTTAGGTTGAATATAACAACACTTTATCAATGAAGTTGTCTTAGATTTTTCTCCAATCCAAAAAAGCGGGTGGTTTTTCGTGATTAAAAGATGATTAAGCGGGGGACGATTATAGGACTTGAAAATCGGGTAATATGGCAACCCTAAATATCACTGAACTGTGAGTCAGCATTTTCTCGCACTTTTTCCAGCTTCCTTGTTACTTGTTCAGCATATTGAACAGCAGATGCCAAATCATGGTTCTTATTTTGAAGATAGGCCGACAATGATAGAGTAAAAGTAAAAATCAACTCACACGTTTTCATTGACACCAAAAAATAACCTTTCTCTATGGCAGCCAAAAGTGTCGACGCAGTTTGTGCCACAGTTCGGTGGGTCATAGATAAATCTCTCAAGGTCACAACTATTGGTTCAAACATCTCTCAGAATACATTCAATGAGTCGTGACGTATGAATCTTGTCTCACACATACTGACAAGTCGTTTTTTCTTGCTCTCAGGTGTAAGTTATTTACTTTCAGTTTTTCTTTCGCTAAAGCATTGTTGCTAAAGATATTGCACACTTCCTTCACAACACCAATGGTGTTTCTCATGTCAGGCACTGATAAAGAATGAGAAAGCACCAAATTCAGTCGGTGAGAAGCACATTGGACGTAGGTATCTTTTGGAAGCTGCAGTTTTATTCTAGCTTGCACACCACTATAATTTTACCTTCCATGTTGGCTGCTCCATCATATCCCTGTCCAACAAGATAGTCCAGATTTAATCCCAGATATTTGCACTTATTCAAAATTGTCTCACGGATGGCTTCGGCATTCAAATCATATAGTTTAAAAAAAAAAAAAAAAAAAAAAAAAACTCAATGTGCTTTCATAAGTGTAACGAACACACAGCGAAAATTGTTTTTTCCACTCACGTCCAATGTTTCATCTCCTAAAATGGCGAAATATTTGTTTTGATTTACTCAATTCACTATTTCTTGTTGTATGAGCTTTCCACAAACTTCTATTATCACATTTTGAATTTCAAGACTTGAGTAAGTTGCATTCTTGGGACTGTTTATTACATGTTTTCGCGAAGTTTCATCATAAGGTGATCTAAGTCGCAAAAATACCCAAAATTTCCCATCTTTATGAAGTTTTTTTTGGATAAGGGACCACTGTCTGTGTCACCTCGTAAAGGCAACTCTTGTTCTCCACAGAAAATTTAAAGTTTCCACTAAAGCTCTCAGATCCGCTCTGTTTTGTTCTTTTTCCTTTCTTCTTTGTTCACTCAGTTGCATAGCAACATCCTCCATTTTTGATGTCATGATTTTTAGAAAATTTTCTGCTGCCAAAGTTGAAAACTAATGAAATTTCGACGTAGGATGTTCTCTAAATTTTTCAGTTGCGTCTTTCCAATTGTCGAAAGGTTTTGATACCAAACTTCCAACTTTCTGATGCAGGTCTTTTCCTGCATATTTTGACGAGAATATAACACAGTATTTACAGTAGGCTCCACATTTCACAGGAGAAAATATTAGCCATTCCCATTTTGTCATCCAGTTTCTCTGAAAAGCAATTTCCTTTCTCCATAACAGGGAAATGAAAGATGTATCAGGTACAAGCACATTAGTCAACACAGTTTTTCTTTGTTGATCTGTTAGTGAGGGATTTGTTGGATTCGAATTAAAGACATAGTCCGAAACTTCGCCGATGTCTGGGAAATTAACACTCACAACAACTTCTGTACTTTTACTTGTCGTTGCGTACACTTCATACTGTTTCTCAGCTACAGTTTTCTCTATTACCACTTCGGCCTCAGTCACAGACAGAGATTTTTACCGTTGAATCACTAACAACGACTTTATCACTCACAACAACCTCTGTTCCTCTTTCTTTCCTACTGTGTTCACTTTCATCTGTAGCTATTTTCTTCGACACTTGTTTAAAGAAACTATCCATTCTCTTCATTTTATAGGCAGATAATGCACAGGCACGGGGGGGGGGGGGGGGTGGAGGCGTACGCTCTTACAAAAATTTACTTCACTTCTTCTTTTGAATCACTAGTGAAGAGCTAAGGGAACCGCATGTTATACTCCTTCAAACAAACATTTTACTTGAGCTAGCTAGCTCTTGTATTTTCAGGAATGTTCGAGAAAAGTCTCAGTGTATTGTTTGCGCCATATAGCGGCTCCGTTTGTCTGCTAGTTATTAATTGCTGGGATTTACATTTCTCCTTACTGCGTGAGAGTTCAGAGGGCGCCGCTCCCAGTGTTCAGCAAAAAAACAGTACCCATTGTTAAGGCGCAAGTTACGTCACGATTTGGACGTAGGAAACAGCATTTCTTATTCACCTTTGAAATAAACTATCTGAAATAAACTAATTTTACATTTTAGTATTATTATCTAATCCTATTCTATTGTCATTAGAAAAGACAGAATTTATTACAAAACATATTGCAATGAATTTTGTGTTATGTATTTTAAGAAAATAATTTAAAAAAAAAATTGTAAGTGGTAAAACACTTTGGATTCCTAAAATTTGTTAATGAAGATGGCAATGAAATAGTTAAAATTTGCTGAAAGTACATTCTTATATTATTATTATTATTATTATTATTATTATTATTATTAATAATAATAATAATAATAATAATAATAATATAATAATAATAATAATAATAATAATAATAATTCATAAACATTGTTTTATGTGGAAAATTATTATCTCATATATGGAGAAACATATTTATTTTTACGTTTTTCAAGCATCTTTTGGCCCAGGGCGAGATAGGGAAAAGGGAAGGTATCGCCCATAGCCTTATTCAAGGTAATATTCTAGACCATGGCTAGTATGTTGGTATGTCAGGTAGTAACTCAAAGTAGGCCATAGGTAGGTACTGAAAACTGACCCTTAAATGTCTAAGTTTAATATTTAGAATGTATCTGTGTTTTTTTCTTAATTTATCTTGCCCTACTTCCTTTTTTAAATGTTTTACCTCTTCTTATTTTTTATCTTTATGAACATTTCGGGGGGGAGGGACATGTCCCACCTGTCCCCTCTGGCTGCGTG
The DNA here is from genome assembly GCF_964235325.1 of Thermobia domestica. NCBI lineage: Eukaryota > Metazoa > Arthropoda > Insecta > Zygentoma > Lepismatidae > Thermobia > Thermobia domestica. The sequence continues at coordinate 394,450,610 of NC_137454.1, forward strand.
CCTGTATTAGCCCTACTTCATGTCCTGGAATAATAAAAAAAATGTAATAGAAGTAAATCACTTGAATAGTCCAGTTTATGTAGCTGAGTGTACCTCACAAGTGCGTGGTGTGAGATGTAAAATCTTTATATTTTGTTATTCACACTTTTTGTATTTGATATATATATATATATATATATATATATATATATATATATATATATATATATATATATATATATATATATATAACAAGGAGCGGAGAGAGGGAACTATAAGAAGAGATGGGAGGCCATCAAAAATACATCAGTATTTAATAATATTGTTCTTGCCAGAAATAAATAGTTATGTATTTAAATGTTCATATTTTTATAACAGCTGTTGTAACTAAGAGACCAGATATTATAAAACTGCAAATGTTTAGAGAATAGTGGTTACTTAACTTTACTAAAACATAGTCTGGAAAACTTTCTGTTTTGGTCTGGAAAGCCTGGAAAAGTCAGGGAATTTTATTTTTCTAAAGTAGTAGACACCCTGTTAAACCATTCCACGTGCGAGACTGAAGGTGGAAATATGCGCCGGATGTTCAGTTAAGTTCAGATATAGAGGTTGAACAAAGCAGGGAAGGTATTGAACTTCATTCCCATATTCGTCAAACGACGCTGCAACAGCTTCAGCCATGTGAGTAGGTGCATTATTAGCCGGGAATGTGGCGCCGTTGCTCGGAAACATGGATAGATCTGAGCCATAGAATGCACATTGTCCCTTAAAACGGCTACATGATCACGGCCAGTGACACGACCGGTAGCGTAAGTGCAGGGCCCATTCAAAACCAGGATATTGCGGCCCACTACGTCACAGAGTTGCTGCCATGTTTGACTGATTCGGCGGAGACACTGCGGATCATGCTTCTTTGGGCGTCAGAGCTCCTTCGTGGCTAAGCGGTTAGCGTACGCGCCTTTGGCGTGAGAGACCCGGGTTCAATTCCCGGCGGGAGCTCATGTGGTTCGGATTCCACGTTAATAAGTAGGTCCACGTCTCATATAGCCTCGCTGCTGAACGGGACGCTAAACTAAAATCAACTCAGCTGTTTGGGCGTCAGGGAACACACAAGCACGGCCCGTGGTTTCTAGTCATCAGCAGTCCATGTTGCATGTTCGTACCACCATAGGTATCGTAGTAAAACATTGTGGTCTCATATCAGTAGTTTTGCCCTTGCAACCCTACCTTGTATGTCTTTATCATGTCACTTGCGCAAACTGTGATTGTCAACACAGGCTATAGAAGCTGCTGCTTGAGCCTCAGACACTTGCATCGCAGTCGCACGACGGATCTGAGTGACAGTCTACTTTAATGCTCGGCGAAACCTGTCACTGAGAGTTTTCTTCTGACCACTATTCCTCTTCACCGATGTGATTTTGTTGTGAGTGTTGGAGGCCATCAGCAACTTGGACACTGTTCCCCGCGACACAACCAGCCAAGTGCGTCGGGTTTTGAAAATAAGTTGTGTGGGTGGGGGTGCTCTGACAGTTGATGGCCTTTTGATGTCGGGGAATGGAATATCACTCAGACTTAGCCAGGATTCGCATTCCTCAGCGACAAATTTTGAAAATTAATTCTCCTGAAAATGAAATTTTAAGTATTTTTTAATGAAAGTTGACTTCTTTTTCAGAATATTCTTGAATGAGGGTACAGCGACGTAACCGTAGGTATTCTAGGATTACAAGGTTCTAATCCCCGATTTAAGTTCTCTTTATACCATTCTGAATGCCGGTCATTTGTGGTATAAAAAATGTGAAACATTTTAGCTGAAAATAGCACGAAGAAACGCTCGATCAATTTGTCACTTTAAAAATCCTCAGCGCCGTAATTCCGAAATTTCACGTTTCTCCAACCCTGGTAAAGTCAGCACAAACTTTAAATCCACCCTTCATCCGCTTTATGAAAATATCAGCCTTGCTATTATTTCAGAAATGCGGCTAAATGTTAGAATTTTCTGATTTTTTCTTTCTTTTTTCTTGTTTCTTTTATTTATTGTGTGGTTGCTGAGCAACCCCACTAAAATTCTGGGGGTGCTCGAGCACTGGAGCACCCCCGAAATCGGCACCCGTGCACACAAACACTTGCTACTTTCGTCTCTCATCACATAACTAAGCGCTAATAATTTGCCATCCTTGGAAATCAGAGAGGTCGCCCAATTTTCATTATCACCGTCTCCTCAGTTCACAGGACGCTGCAGTTCTACTGCTGCTCATGTAGTACAGTGTTTTCCCTAACTCACCACCACCAACAGCCCGGTGTGAGGGTCGCCTCTAACCGTTTCCAACCTAGATCTGGCGTGTCTGCAACTCGAGGTATTTTCATTAAATTGACAAGTATACAGAGTGTTTGAAAACAACACCGACAACGTTTGGGAGGTGATTCCTGATAGCAAGATAAGACAAAAAGTATAGACCAACCTGGGTGTATAAATGCTTCCTTTCGGAGTTATAGTCTGCCGAAAACATGAAAAAATGAACTTTAAAGGTCCTTAGCTTCAAAACTGAGAGACCTACCGTAGTCGGGTCAAGATTTCACTTACGAACTAATATGTACCCTATCCAAAAATCCATTAGTAAGACTATCCATGGCTTTGGATTGATTATTTTAACAAAAGAAACACTGACCAAAGCTTAAAACACACTTTGTTTTAAATTAGAGATTGTCTGAAGAAGGATATGTTAGATATTCGAAACCGTTACGAATTATAATTTAAAATAAAGTGTGTTTTAAGCTTTGGTCAGTGTTTCTTTTGTTAAAACAAAAATCCATGTTTCAGAATCCTGCGGTACTTCCGCAACAATTTTTATAGGGGTAGTTAGTTGGTGAATACTTTAAATTATATGCCCGTAGTCCAACTCCCTCTATAAAAAATTGTTGCGGATGTACTGCAGGATTCTGAAACATGGATTTTTGGATAGTGCACATATTAGTTCCGAAGTGAAGTCTTCACCGGACTACGGTAGGTCCCATACTTTCTGAGCTATGAATCTTTAAAGTTCTTTTTTTTTTTTTAATGTTTTCAGCAGCCTATGTATTCAGAAATCATTTGGAGGGGGGGGGGTCCGCAGAAAAATGTATTTTATTATTATTATTATTATTATTATTATTTTACCAACATTGACAACATTGCTGCTGCTGATGCACATTTTGTCTACTTTTAGTAGTTTCAGTCCATAATTGTAGTAAGGATAGGGCTGCAATAAGTGGTCACAATTTTTTTTTTTTTTTTTTTTTTTTTTTTTTTTTTTTTTTTTTTTTTTTTTTTTTTTTACCACGGTCAAAGCATAAAGCAAACGATCTCAGTGATGATTTGCGAACGAATAACTAACTACAATATTTTGAATTGACATGTACTTCGTGGAAAAATTTCGAAGGGTATTGTGACGATGTGCAGGTCTCTTCTCTGTTTATGAAACTCGTTAAATTCCACATTCATTAGAGAACTGCTCACGCTATATCTTAGCGGGTGTCACAAAAGAAGTATAATTAAATTACACCATGATTTTCATGGGAAAAGTGGATTAATCTAGGGGAATGACAACATAATTTCTGAAAAGTAAGTTTATTACATAACTAAAATTGTAATATACAACAACATTTAATTGAATGATTCAACAAGAGTAATTTGATATCTGATAGTTCATTTGATAGTTTGATACCTTAATATAGATCGATTAACAGGCAAGATATTCAAATAATTAAGTTATTGGAGATGGAAGATGAAATACAAGTATGCAACAACAGTTCTCAATCTTGAAAGTTTTACTGTAAGTAGACAGAACATTTTGAAGTACTGCATGACATCTCTAAACTTGGAATTACTGATGCAACAAGTGCTCATACATACCTTGCTGTAATAGTCTCGTAACTCTTAGAAACTTTGACGATGATTCTGTCAGCTCACAACCGACGTCTCGAATCTCTTGAATCTCTGACCCTCTCAACCTCTGCACCTCTGAAAACCCGTTTGAGACCTTGAGGTCCTTTCATACTAATTTCGAGAGACACACCCAAGCCTCGTATCAGTCAGTTCATCCGTTTACATCAGATCCACAAATATGGAAACTTATTGCATTTTGATTGGCTCTTAGCAAGGGCCCCACACATATTACATGGCGTGACACACATGTACATACGTGGACTGTCACAGCCGGAAGAATTCAATAGCATGATTTCTAGACTTATCCATAGATCCTTAACTATTTAACCAATTTCCGCACATTAATGCGGCGTCACGTTGTCAAAATCATGATTATGTATCCTGTATAATGACTATGAACATCCTTCAACAAGTAAACTTTCTACAAAATTGCGCAGTGAAAGCAACATTAGTCACCTTCAAAAGTTTTGCTTATTTCCTTTCTCTGTTGCTAGCTTGTGGCAAGCCAAGAGAGAAAAAATGTCTTTAAATGCATATTAATCCAAGATAATCTTTTCAGTTCCTTCAATAAAGAGCAATCTAACCATATCTTTGGACCCAGCGTCACAGTATTCAACTGTCCATCTCCCCGAATTAAACCTACAGACATAACTAGTGCTTTCAAACGTGTCGAGTTCAGTAGCTCGGATTAACTCGGATCATGGGTCGGGTCGGATTGGACCTTGACACAATCCGACCCGACCCGTTGAGAGTACTAGACATGCGTGTTTATATTGGTTTGACATAGTCTGCAGTACAATTAGCATGAAATACACTAAGCCAAACTTAGACCACGAAACTATAAATAGTAATATTAACAATTAAATCCTACAATTATAAAAGATGAGAGAATTTTACTTACTGAATAATGTAGGAGATGAGTACATGGTAAAGTAGTTCTTGAAGTCTTGAAAGGCACTGATCTTGTATTTATATACAAATACACACACACACACACACACAAAATCACATGTACCTTTATGTCTATTTACACTGCAGTTGAACATTTGCACTTACAGTTCCAAATCAATGCGTCTGCTTCGCCTTGCCATAATGTCTAACACTTCTCCAGGTGTATTATCCTGGTCCCAGTGAACTGATAACAAGGCAAGACTGCTTAAGCGTTCGTTTCCTGTGCGGTTTCTTAAAAATGTCTTCAGGCGTTTCATGGTTGAAAACGACCTCTCTGCACTAGGTGTAGAAACAAGTAGGGTAGCCAACATTTTTAGAAGGCGGTGAACGGTGGGATAAAAATCCGCAGGACATTCCGCCAGGGCAGATACAGCATCAATAAATAGGCCGGGCTTCACTTTCAACAGACTTTCCATTTCTGACACCAGAGTAAGTACTTCGCCATAATTTTTGATTCGCTTGTGTCTTCATCGAAGTACACAGCTAGCTTCATTTTCGTCAGCTTTTCTTGGAAGCAAAACATCGAAAGCAGCCAACATCTCTTTATTGTTTTCAAACCGTGATTTGAGACTTGCAATGGAACTGTCAACACACGGAATAAAAACTGATCTTCTGAAATATTCTTCAGGTGTTTGTGGTGTTTGTGATATTTGCTCTTGCTTCTTCACAATCCGTGCCATTGTAATTTCTGCATCAAAAATCTTCTTCATAAGAATGGAGACAAAGATTTTTCTGAATTCTTCTTCAACATTTTCTGTTAAAACTTCTAATTGCTTTATGATGTCCTGAGCATATTCCACTGCCACTCCTAGATCACAAGGCTGCCAACAGAGTTTCTGCAGTGTGAGAAATTGTTTTATGACTATCGGAGAGGGATTGTAAACCGGCAACAATTGGTTCAAGAAGTTCCGCGAAAACCATGACAGCGTCATGACGTTCAACGAACCTTGTATGGCATTCCGCGGCTAGTTTCGACTTTTTGCTGTCGGGCAGTATTTCACTGATACAGTTTTTTCAGAGTTGTGGAAGCAAAAATGTTATTTCTGAATAAATCGCACACATCGTTCATGACACCAAGGCTGTTGCGAATATGTGTAACATTCATTGCAGTCGACAGAGCTAAATTCAATCGGTGACTGGTACAATGCACATACGTTGCTTTAGGATATTGTTCTTTGATTTTAGTTGCCAGACATGGACGACGCCCCATCTTACCCCTGTCCTATTAAATTTTGCAGGTCAAGACCCATCTTCATACACTCGCCAGTCACTGCTTTTGCAATTCCGTTACCTGTAAGATCATATATAGGAACAAAGCCCAGAAAATCCTCTCACAACATATACTTTGAGTTCACATACCTAGCACAGAGTGACAGTTGTTCAGTTGCAGAAATGTCCATTGTTTCATCAGCAATGATGCTAAAGCAATGTGCTTCATTAATATTAGCTAGCAATCTTTCCCTTATAATTTTCCCACAAATGCTCAAGACCTCGTTTTGAATAACAGGACTTATGTATGTGGCATTTTTGCTGGCGTTAGTTAAATGCTGTTCTAAATTTTCATCGCCTGTGCTGGCCCAAAAGCGAAGAAGAGCTCTAAATTTGCCATCCTTTTTATCAGGCTTTGCTAAACTAAAGCGACCACTGTCTACAACGCCCCTCAAAGGGAGTTCTTGCTGCCCACAAAAAATTTACAGTTTCTATTATTGGAATAAGGGCTGCCCGATTTTTTTTTTACGTTTTCTTTTTTCTGAGAACTCACCTGACATGCAACATTTTCTTGTTTTCCACGCTCCACTGCTCCGTCGACAAAACACAAGATTTATGATAAGCAATCTTCTGGTGGTCGTTTAATACTTCTACAGCATCCTTCCATTTGTAGAACGGCTTCACCACTAAACTCCCTAAATTTTGATGCGAACCCTGACCAACACCATGCTTACAAAAAAGGACACAATAGTGACAGTAAGCCATCCCCATCTGTTGAACCACTGACGCTGAAATGAGAGCTTCTTGGAAACGTAAAGACACGCAGGAAACACATATGATTTGTCTAGCTTTAAGTCCTTACTGAGGACTTCGTACCGAACTTCTCTCGATATACTAACGCACCTCGTATTCTCTACCAAAACACCAATATCACTGCTATCATATGCTTCAGTCTGAGGTTGCTTACCACTACTAACCGGAATGTCTTTCCCCTAGAGACCGGCACGGGCCGAATTTTTCGACCCGAGCCCAATCCAGCCCGAATGGAACCGTGCCCGAAAAATTTTGGAGATTTTCGGCCCGAGCCCGGCCCGGCCCAATAAGTTTTTTTAAAATTAGCCCTGCCCGGGCCCGATAAATTTTAAAAGTTTTTGGCCCGACCCCGGCCCCATAAATTAAAAAAAATTTAGCTCGAGCCCCAATCTTTCTCAAAATTTAGTATTAAACTTGACCTAACCCTCAGAAACATTTTCTAAACTCTGGTTCACAACCTGATGCTTGCCTCCTAGAACTTTGCCTGTCATCGGGAGAACAAAAACTCCATTTCCTGTAACAAAAATCTAACTTAATTGATTTTTAGCACAAAGTGAAGATGGCAATATTGTTTCCCAACTTTCCAAACTTTCCCAACCTTTCTTGTCATATTTTGGGTTCACTGAAGGTCAAGGTCAGAGCTCAATTTACCGCGCAATGCCTGCAATCCTCTTTAGTGAAAGTGGAGCCGCTAAGCAACACAAACTGTAAATAGCTATTGCATTCTTTGTGACATTTTTCACGGGCACACTTCTTCAACGTTTGGCTTTATTCCAATTATCGTTTAACGAAAGTCAATAATTATTAAAGAATTGCAATTAATCGTCCTCAGCACGGCCCGGCCCAAAGAAATAAAAGTCGGCCCGCCCAAGCCCGGCCCGTGCAGGTCTCTACTTTTCCCAGATCTAACTTCTCAGGAGAACAGTTACTTTCAAAAGAAACCGTATTTGTTGTCCTGCCGGATCTCTTTATTTTTACACAAAAATTAATGTACCCGCCAAAATCACAAGCCCGACGCACTAGTCACAAAATTGGACTAACTTTCTTTTTTTGCTGTTTCTCTCCGTAATAGAATAGGTTGTTGCAATGTTGCCAAACGATCAACTTAAGAATGTTGGGAGAGGATGCTAATGTGATGCCTCTATCACATTTACTGTATTCTCTCTGAAACGCATAGCATGAAAGTCTTCTCCCATCCTTTTAGAAATGTACAAATTAAAAATGTTATACCTACAGTTTGGCAGAGATCATATGCAATAATTTATTTCTTTAAAAAAGGCCTATGTCGTTTCTTCGTGGCAATTACCTTACATAAAGAATTAAGATCGTACAGTTGGAAACATTGGGCCTGTCACTTCAGCTACTACTTTCTCTCTCCTCTTTCACAACAGTAGTTCACGTGACTACGTGACTCAGTGACTGACCTCACCCCTGACTGCAGAGCAAACTAAGTGTGGGTTTCGTTTATCATCGTAGCTTCAACCGAAGACAATGTAGATGACTTAAGTCGCGGCACGGCAGTAATACATTCGGTTGTATTTATTCTAATACGCTGTACTACACCAATGCCGGGAACTAAGGCTTCCACCCGGGCCGGGGAGTCAGTTTAACAAATAATTTACGGTAAAAATAGTACTCCCCTCGTTCAGTTATATATATATATATATATATATATATATATATATATATATATATATATATATATATATATATATATTATTTAAAGAGTGGAATCTGGCAATGTAGAAAACAAAGGTTCTATATTTATCGAAAGGTAAAAAGAACAATCGAACAAATAATGCTTACTGAAAGTTGCAAATAAGAGTAAATACGTTTTCCCGAAAGTAATTGCTGGATATTAAAGACTACATAGGCTTAATAATAAGAACTAAATTATATTTACGATAATGATCTGTAACTAAAAAGTTTACGCCCCGCCATCCCACCCCCACCCCAACCTGTTAAGAAAAGACATAATAAAAACCTTACATTTTGTTACTTTATATTGTAGGCTTTGGAGTTTTTTGTGCATATAACTCCGCGATTAATAGATTATTACATTAAGGTTGAATCCATTTGGCAGGGTCCGAACCCCCCAGACCCCCCTTAAATACGTCACTGTTACAACTCCGAAAGGAAGCATTTGTACACTCAGGTTGGTCTATACTTTTTGTCTTATCTTGGTGTTAGGCGTCACCTCCCAAACGTTGTTGGTGTTGTTTTATAACACCCTATATATATATATAATCAGGGGCGATCGGGGCAATCGCCACCCCCCCCCCAGAAGAGGAGACTTTCTTATTTTATATATATATAAATAAAACCCATCCCAAAGTTCGGAGCCCTTAAAAGTAGCAGTATGACAACCCACCGCCCCCCACCCCAGAAGTCGGTCCTGGATCCGCCCCTGATATATATAATAAAGCTATTTTTACATTAATATAAAGAGACTGTACCAACTAAAGATGTGAACACAATTCACTGTGTTAGCGAACATTTAAACTTTTGTTGGTTTCGTTTCTAATTACTTTCTAAAACATTTTCATGCTAAGTTTTGTAATGATTAATTGGCAGTGTTTCTTTCAGACATATTTTTGGGGGGCATTCTCACCCCCTGGAGGAGACCAAAGTAATGCGTCTATAATATAATAATAAATAGAATAGTGCAAGAAGTGCCCCCCGTACTACTAAGTGTGACCCCCCCCGGAACATTTCTTCTGAAAGAAACACTGTTAATTGGGTAATGTGAAACTGGAAGACTTATAACTAGCGTGAAAGTACAGTTTTTGACTAGTAGATAGATCTATAGAAAAAAAAAGTACGTTGATTTACTTAAAAGTATCCTTATTTCTTATGAAATAAGTGTAAGAAAATAAAGGAAAAATTATTTTCAGGATTTGGTGACAGAGCAACTGAGCCATGTGAAAATTGGGGCGCCATCTGCATGATTATGTTGAGGGAAGAAGATTGTAACTTGTAAGCAGTTAAGTCTAGCGTCTGCTCATCACTAAAGTTACTGTCTTATTTTCATTTAATAGGTTTCTCAGATGTACTTCGGAGCTCTTGATTAACACCTATAACCAGTGCAGTGCTACAACAATGTAAATACTAATAGGTTGAAACACTACTCGTGAAATAATATGCAAAGCTTATTTGGCGTAACTGAAAGTATCTGAACTGAATTTACTGGTGCTGTTAGAGTATGATGTATTCATAAATATATATATATTTTACGCACTTAACAATTTGCGCACGTTTAGATGTTAAGTACTTACTTTGTTAGGTCGGTGCATTTAAAATGTTTTGATGTTCCTGCATGTACTGTGTATAGCTCTAATAGTAAAAATAACAACTCATTAAAAGTTTATTTTTAAGTCGGGAGCACTACTGTGCTAATGTCTGAAGTCGGGAGCACTACTGTGCTAATGCGTCTGAAGTTGGAAGCACTACTGTGCTAATGTCGTCTGAAGTCGGGAGCACTACTGTGCTAATGTCGTCTGACGTTGGGAGCACTACTGTGCTAATGTCGTCTGACGTTGGGAGCACTACTGTGCTAATGTTGTCTGAAGTCGGGAGCACTACTGTGCTAATGTCGTCTGACGTTGGGAGCACTACTGTGCTAATGTCGTCTGACGTTGGGAGCACTACTGTGCTAATGTCGTCTGAAGTCTGGAGCACTACTGTGCTAATGTCGTCTGAAGTCGGGAGCACTACTGTGTTAATGTCGTCTGAAGTCGGGAGCACTACTGTGCTAATGTCGTCTGAAGTCGGGAGCACTACAGTGCTAATGTCATCTGAAGTTGGGAGCACTACTGTGCTAATGTCGTCTGAAGTCGGGAGCACTACTGTGCTAATGTCGTCTGAAGTTGGGAGCACTACTGTGCTAATGTCGTCTGAAGTTTGAAATCGATACTGGAACTGTTACAGGTGTTAGGATAATAGATTCACATCTCTAACGTTCTCCATCAGGGACCATAGTGGTTCAGAAGCACAGCGCTCACCACTGGTGCGAGGGATCTCTGGTTACATTCCACACTACGTGAATTTGTGGTGGACAGCATCGTATCCGTTGCTTTTCTCGGGGTTTTCCAGTTTCTGTCACATTCTCTTTCGTGGAGCAATGTGGCTCAATGGATTACCACGGTTTGATACCCGGCTAAGTAAGCTTGGGGTAAACAACACCGTGTTCATGGGTTTTCTCGAGGTATTCCAGTTTCCTGCGGATTTTTCATTGCACCAGATTTCCACTCTTATCCTAAAGGGCATAATCGTGGGACGTAAAACAGATTTTCATACCCTCTTAAGACCTCATCTCCTGTAGCCTTGTTGCTAAACTTCAAATCAATCCCAAGTTCTCCGGTGGAAAGTAGTACAATGACGAACGAGGATCGCTGTCGTACAGTTGAAAAGAAGTCTGTTAAGAGTCTTCATCCCGGCGAAATTAAAATACAGCTAATTTTACAGAAATTATGTGATATCTTCAAATAGATAAAAGATAATCGAAATGTTGAACAAGAGCGCCCTAGACTATATTATTTTACATGAGAAACCGTTATCACGACTCACTTATCTGCTTTCGATTTTGAGCCATTTTGAAAATCGGCATTTATTTTCGCGTTTCTAAACAGCTGAAAACGGTATCACACGCAAAATAATATTGTCTAGGGCGCTCTTGTTCCATATTTCAATTATCTTTTATCTATTTGAAGATATCACATAATTACTATAAAATTAGCGGTATTTTAATTTCGCCGGAATGAAGACTCTTAAGTATGAAAGGTATTTCGTACATAGTGATTAGCTGGGTTGTTTGCAACAAACACTGTCAAACAAAACAAGGACACTATATTGATGGGACAACTGACGTGAGAAAAGCATTAGAAATGATCCAGCACAGACTACCAGACTTTCAACACGGTGTTAGATTCTACACAGCATCCAGCTACATTGTCATACCTGAGCGCCGATAACCTGGGTACACAATTAATATTTATACACACAGGTCTCAAGTATTTAACATACTTGTACAGTGGAGGTTTAATATACGAGGTGCGTTCATTATATTCTAAGCCTAAGGGTGGCACAACAATCGTAGGATGACGAAACTCTGTAAAACGATTGCATTATCCGTCCTCATCATAAAGATAAAAATAGAAAGCGTTGTCATTTTCGCTCGGTTTTAGTAAAATTCGGAACGTTGACACCTAGAGATATCTACGAGCGAGTCACGATGTCTACAACTTCCAGTGAGCCGCTGTTTCCAAAGCTGGAATCCGTATTGTTGAATAGCAGCGGCTCTGTGCACAGGAGCATTGTCGTGAAGCTTTCGTAGACATCGCCAGGTATCATCGATCCGTACTGTACTAAAACCGAACGATCAATGGCAGCCCCTTTCGACTTTTATTTTTGTACTAAAGAAGGATCATGCAATCATTTCACCAAGTTTTGTCGTCCCATGATTGTTGTTCCAACTTTAGGCTTAGAATATAATAAACACTCTTCGTATTCTAGGCATAGGATATAATGAATACCCCTCGTATTCTGCAGTCGATTCATGCTAGTACCATCTGTGTAAGTTATTACACGAAAAGCTGGTGTATCTGGTTAGCCTGTCTGATCCATTTTTTTCTTTCCTGCCGCATCGCGAATTGAATGATCCAGTTTAAACCCATAGAGAATATTTACTTTCAGATGTAATGTTTTTAAGTTTTACTTTGAGGATCTATAGTATAGCACACACATATGCATCGATCACCTGACATCAGAGACAGTTTCCTTTGACCTTTCAGGTGTTTTTTTTTATTATTATTATTATTTTTTTTTTACCAACTGTATCATAAAAGTGGACATTTTAAATGCTCCGATCCATTATATTTAAAGTATTGACTTAGCTCCAGTGAATTGTGTTGTTCAAATTCTGTTTTTTAAATCGTTACTTAAAGATGAACTTTATGACTGTTGTTTCTGATTTTCTTTTTTCGATGTAATCTTATACAATATATAATGCATATATCATAATCAAATATTGCTTTTATGTGTGTGTGTGCAATAACAAAAGCATGAAGTATTTTGTATGCATTTACGAGATATATATATATATATATATAAATATAAAGGGTGGTTCATTTATCTTGATACGCCCTTGCAATTAGACAAAACACGTTCGATATGTGTACCGTAGAAGTTTCGGCAGGAGGACATTGTGTGACATTCGCGATACTACTAGTTAACAATGTTGCCAAGTGAACATAAAGTTTTTTTTTTTTTTTTTTTTTTTTTTTTTTTATTACAGCAACACGACAGGTTATTACTTATTTCAAATGTACATGTCTAATTAAAAGCTACAATACCACACTTGTTATGCAGTGTTGAAGACTAAGGACACTACAGTATCAAAAACATCCAAACTTTAGTGTTCTTTACAGCAGTAATAACAAGTGAGACGGACAGGTCGATGCACATCTTGAGTACTTTGGTGTCCAATTCTATGGTCATGATATAATGAACTTCGAATGAATAGGAACAAAGGTACGAGAGATTAAAAATTCGATTTTTTCATAAGCTATTATTTCGAAAAACTGCTTAGATAAGTACCTCATCCAATTACAGATAAAGTTTTCAATAGCTGTAAAGGGCATAATGTCGTTTATAGCTATTTGATATCTCAAACAGTTTTTTGGAGATATGGTAAGCACTGGGAAAGTTTGCAACAATGCTTTCCGTTTAAAAAAGTTGCAACTGCATAATGCCATTTAAAAAGTTTCCATAAATACTCCATTTTAAGTACCATTTTTATCACACCTCAGGAACGCTTTGAGGTATTAAATTGCCGTCAACGCCATTAAGATCTTTATGTCCATTCCAAACTATCTACGTATTGAATGTGATAGTTACACCCTCCATTCCAAAAGAAACCGAACTTTTGAAAACAAATAGTATCACTAGTGCCATCTGTTGTAATATTTTACCGGTAGATGGCGTAGTCCCTCATTGACAACTGGTATAAATGTCATGACATTTGGATGCACGGCAACAAAGTTATTGCGTTTCAACTGTCAGTGTGTTGTGTACATCGGTCGGAAAACTAGTTTCAAACAACGAGCTGCAATTGAGTTTTGTGTTAAACTGGGTAAAACTTTTAGTGAAACGCACCAAATGCTACAAAATGCATATGGTGATGAGTGTCTATCCCGTACGCAAGTTTACGAGTGGTTCAGGCGATTCAAATCGGGTAGAGAGACGCTGGATGATGACGAAAGATCAGTCCGTCCCAGATCCGGATTATCGGAAGAAAACATCGAAAAAGTGCGTGAATTCATCAAACATAACAAAAAATCGTCGGTGAAAGTTATTGAAATGGAATTAGGCATTCCTCAAACAACCGCATACTGCATTTTGACCCAAGTTTTGGGCCTTAAGAAGGTTAATTCGCGGTTTGTACCACACAAACTCACCGAAGACCAAAAAGTTGATCGAATTGCGCATTGCAAAGACATCGTTAAAAGTGCTCGGCAGGATCGAAACTTCTTGAAATCGATTGTAACTGGTGACGAGACGTGGTGTTTTGAATATGAGCCCGAAACAAAGCGGCAAAGTGCTGAATGGAGAGCGCCGGATGAAGGAACACCCAAAAAAAGTCGCTTGGTGAAGTCAAAAGTTAAGGTGATGCTGATTTGTTTTTACGATTCAAAAGGAATTATCCACAAAGAATTTCTTCAGCCCGGCCAGACAGTCACTGGAGAGTTTTACTTGGGCGTCATGAAGCGTTTGCTGGCAAGAATTCGTCGTATTCGGCCCGAATATCGCGAAATCGGCAGTTGGACTCTTTTGGACGATAATGCACCATCACATCGTTCGCGACTTGTAACTGAATTTTTGGTCAAAAATCACATTATTCGGTTGCATCATCCGCCCTATTCATCAGATCTCGCTCCGTGCGATTTCTATCTGTTCCCGAAACTGCATTTGGCGATGAAAGGAAAGTGGCACGCATCGATTGATGCCATTGAGAAGGCGACGACCGCCGTCCTAAAGCCAATTCCAATAAAGGACATGGAGAAGTCGTTTGACAACTTGTTGGAGCGTGCAAATATGTGTATCGATGCAGAAGGGGAATACATTGATTAATAAAAATGATTTGTTCCAAAATGTACATTGCTTTTTTGTTTTTTTAAAACGTTCGGTTTCTTTTGGAATGGAGGGTGTATTAAACACTTTTTCGAAATAAGGTTCTTTGAAGAAAGTCAAATTTCAAATTCCTTGTAACTTCCATTCAACTTGTTCGAAATATGATGAACAGGTAGCATTCCGCACAAAGGTACTTTGAATATGCATTGCGCCATCTGTCTCACTTCTGGTATTCTACTGTTGTAAAACCCTCCGAAATTTGGTTGTTTTTCGATGTTTGTGGTATTATAGCGTCCTTAGTTTGCAACACTGCAACTAAATGTTCGTTTAATATGTAGGTTTGAAATATGTAATAACTTCGTGTAGTGCCATTTGAAAAACACAACTTCATGTTGAGTGTTGGCAATACTGTTAATCTGGTTGTACTGCATGGTATGTTAAACAATGTCCCCATGTCGATATTTGCATATGGTACTAAATTTTAGCATTTTGCGTATGATACGAACTTTCAGCATTTTGCATATGGTACGAAATTTCACTATTTTGCGTATGATACGAAATTTTAATCTTTGCATATGGTACAAAATATTAATCAGCATTTTACATTTGGTACGAAATTTCACCATTTTGCGTATTGTACGAAATTTCAGCATTTCGCATATATTTGTTTAAAAGTTACAAGAGGGTATCAAGATAACTGCTCCGCCCTGTATGTACATATACTGTCGATATATATATATATATATATATATATATATACAGTATGGGTGCATTACAAAGATTGGTTAATTAGTAATTATAAATTTTATACCCATATATTTTATCTATATGTATTTTAGTACATTGTTGTTTCAGTTTACTGTTAGTACTGCTGCTATATTTAGAATGTATTTTGTAAACATATGTACCTGATGAAGGCTTTAAATAGAGACACTAATTTTTTAAGCCTTGAATGTCTCATCAGGGAGTATAAAGAAGAAAAAGGAAAATGATAATATATCAGAAAGATATACCAGACATGTGTCACTGTCAGCCATTTTTAATGTTATCTGTTAAATGATAACTATATATATTAAAGAGTTTTAGATCATTTTTAGTGTTAATCAGCTTTTGATGTAAAGTATTTTAGAAGCTACTGTGACTGACACATATTAAAACAAGTAACTTAGTATTATTGCTCTGATTTTAGAGTAATTGTGTTATTATTGTGAGTGTCTGTCCGAAAGCAGATTTTAGTTTCTTTTCATTTATATAGCGTAGCTGGTTGGGACCGTTAAGAACCTAACATACTAAAAATAATACAAAATTTATCATTTTTCTTTGTTTGTTTTTCATAAGTGAAAGGAGATAATGAAATGCAACTTACTACAGCCATAGATAATGTTATTCTACAACAAAAATATGAATCTCAAGAATTTTCAGTGTTGCCAGAATAGCATTTTCCTCAATCTTAAGGCAGCAACTAGAGGAATGAACTCAACTGCATTTGATTACGTATCATGTTGTCTTGGAATCCTGTGAACTACTTTTTAAATAATAGTTGTATTTAAATTTGTAATAAACAAAATAATTTTAACATACAGTTATTAAAATTAAATAATAATATTATTTAAAAAATAGTTCCAACAGGGAGAATACCAAAACAACATGATACCTAATCAAATACAAGTGAGTTCGTTCCTCTAGTCGCTACCTTAACTTAGATTTTGGGGGAAATGTTATTCTGGCAATACCGTGTTTTCCATGGATGGCAACATTGACAACTCTTCAGATTCATATTTTCTGTTGTAGAATAACATTATTTATGATTGTGGTAAGTTGCATTTCATTATCTCCTTTCACTTATGAATAAACAAGCAAAAGGAAAATGGTAAATTTTGTATTATTTTTAGTATGTCAGGCCCTTAAGCTAATAGATTAAAGGAAAGCTGATCAGTTTCTCCGTGTAATTCAAAAATATATTAAAAATGAAATGATAAAAATGACAGGGGTGAAGGGAGAGATGGAGAATTAAGATTAGGAACATCACGTATATTAAAATTTAAACTTCGAAGTTGGCTTTATTACATAGATATTTACATTTTATGCGTCAAACTTTCTCTAGTGCCTGAGAAGCAGATCCATGACAGAATTTTCTAGAAATTTAAAGCTTTTTTTTTCTCTCTCAAGTGGTGATAAGAGTGTAGAGTCGCGTGGTTGTGAAAAAATTCACAATGTGAGAGATTTCAACGGATTCTCACATGTCATGATCTCTATATGTCGAAAAAATGTTTTTTGATGTCTGTTTTTTTTATGTGAGTAGAGAAAAGGCCTAAGGCTTACACCATTCAGTATACTGAAACTAAATTTTAGATATTTGTGGAATCCACTAGATCTTTCTGTTTTCACCCTACAACCAAAAATGAAGCTAGTTCAGAGAAATGTGGAAAAACAAAAGGTGTTATTTTCTGGAAAATAGCTCATTCATAACAACTTCATAGGCTAGCATTGTTTGGTTTCTTCGCAAAAGTCCAGAAATCTTTATGTGACTTTTTTTTTAAATGATCTACGAATATGTTTTAGCTTAATGTTTCACAATTATGCTCCGAGGCTAGAGGAAACGGTGATTATGATAATGAATGAAATGGTAGAATGAAGAGTAGTGAAGCGACGGGAGAACCCCAAGAACATCCTCGCACACAGTGTTTGTCCATCACAAAGTTTACGTAGCGTAAGCTACGATCGAAGCAAGGACCCACACACAAAAAGTCAGCTCTGTACCGCTGAGCCACTTAGTTTTTTTTTTTTTTTTTCGTATTTATAACCCTGCAGTATGGCACAATTCATTTTTTGGATCGAAAGATCCAACATTTCTGGAGAACTACATATAGTGTAGCCAAACCCAAACTATCGCTTAACTCAGTGTGATGTGTTTATTCCATAGAAAATACGAACACTCGATTTAGGGTCCGTTCAAAAATTTTGTAGCCCCTAATTCAAAAACTAAGTATTGGCCAAGATCGCAATATTTTGATCCTCAGTGGTGAGCGTTCACCTCTGGTGCATGGCGTCCCTAGTTCGATCCCAGCTCGCGGCAAGTGAACTTTGTGGTGGACAAACACCGTGTGTGTGGGTTTTCTCGGGATCCTCCCGTATCCTTCCATTTTCTTCATTTCACTATTTCATTCATTTCTCATCATCACCGTCTCCTTTAGCCTAGCCGGTATAACCGTAGGACGTAACTCGTAAAGATTTCATTTCATTTTTTCTCTTAGCCTTGGTGCGTAATCGTCAGAAGTAGAACTTGAAATTTCATTTCATTTCGTTTTTTAGTAGTACCAATATACCTAGGTAGTATATGAGTTGAAAGTTCTGTCATGGCTGAATGGTTGTTGTCCTTGTTTTTCATGGAAGAGATTTGGATTCGATTCACACAATTAATGTTATTCAAATCCTTCGTTAACGTATGTGCGTGTCTCATGTTGCCTGCATTTTAAAGAGTTTAAATTATAGCTGACAGAGAAACATGTGTGCGTGTTTATATATATATATTTTTAAACTAGTATTCCGAAGTAGTTGAACTTCAAAGTTCGCCTTATTTCCAATTGTAGTTCACCTTGGTAGTTAATAACAATAATGTTTGTGATTGAACAAGACTGCGATAGTAATAAAGTTTGTGATTGAATAAGACTGCGATAGCAATAAAGTTTGTGATTGAATAAGACTGCAGTTGTTGATTTTCTGTCAAGGTGAAGTTACGAAAAATTGTAGAGTAGTGAGTCACTTGTGTGAATTTGTATACTTTTTGTTAACTGCAAGTATTCGTGTTTGTTCGCTTTTTTGAATCACTACGAGATATGTTTTTGCACTTGAACTGTTATTGAAAATAAAATAGGTTTTCTATAACACAGGCATTTCTGTTTTTTGAAGAATATTTTCACCTCCTCACTGTATAGAGTCTAATTTCTGCCAAAACGATATATCAAGATCTAACTGAAGAAGTTGAAATTAACTTAAAGAAAGCACAAAACACAAGGGCTATCCAGAAAGTCCCAGACGTTTTGGCCTATCGTGGCAGTGGGCGGGGCTAGAGTCGCCATCTTGTGGTCAGAACATTGCTACACTCAGTACGCATCCAGCTATGGTAACGTGAGGACTGTGACGCTCTTACTGTGCTTTCTGTGACGTGTTACACTGTACGCTGCAATAGAAAATCCCGCCTGTTCTGAGGGGCACAACAATTACCACAGAGAGGTATTGTGAAACACTGAGAAAGTTAAGACGCGCGATTCAAAAAAACAAAAAAAAAAAATAGCGCCGGGGAAAACTTATCACGAAGGTGTTCTTTTTCACGACAATGCACGTTCACACATGGCCAAGCGTATCCGAAAGCTCTTGGATGGTTTTGGATACGAGGTGTTCGATCATCCGCCGTACAGACCGAATTTGGCGCCGATCGACTACCACCACTTCCCAGTGATGAAGACGTGGCTCGCTACACAACGCTTTAATACTGATGCCGAATTGCATTCGGTGTAAGCCACTGATTGAAATCGCAGACGGCAGATTTCCACCGAGACGATACTGAAAAACTTGTTACATGGTACGATAAGTGCTTTAATTTGCATGGCGATTATGTGGAAAATAGCTTAAGAGTGTACCTTTCAGATATATATAATACAATTTGGTTTGTCCATTCTGATACTTTTTTATTTCAAAACTTTTGTTACGTTTTGGACAGCCCTCGTAGCTAATTATTTCTAACTTGAAACCATGTAACAATGTGACTTTTTAACCGTGAACAACTGACTCAATTTGAAAAAAACATTTCGTTTCTACAAAACCTGAATTACGTTGTACAAAAAATTTAGAAGCTTAATCCATTTGTGTATTTATATTATGAATTTCAGTTCTTAGGAACAGTGGCATCTCGGTATACGTCCGCTTTGGAATAAGTCCAACTTGGTATACACTCTGTTTGGACATGAAAAATTTTGCGTGGTGTACGATCTTTGTTCGTTCACAGAAGTCAATAAACAATACTGGAGTGACACAAACCCAGATTGGCGTGCATTTTTGCTGATCCCAAACGTTTCAGGATTCTTGCCAATTTGATGTCGAGAACATAATCCAAACAACCCTTGCGGGGCTTCTAACCCGTTCCTACTACTACTACAACTACTACTACATTAGCTGTGGATCTATATAGTACAAGGGCAAACGTACTACTACTACTACTACTACATTTGCTGTGGATCTATATAGTACAAGGGCAAACTTATTTTAATGAAAATTTTAAAACAATGATCGTTAAATCACTTTTCGAATATTATTTTTAATCTTATTTTAACGAAAGAAGTGTTATAAACATTTTTAGAAGTAGTAAAAAAAACTGTCCGTAGGCAGGATTCGAACCCTCGCCAAAAACATTTTTGTTACTAGCATGTTACGCTAGACCACTCGGCTACCAGAGCCGACAACAATTTTCGTTTATTTTGTGCTATATGTATATCATGTCTTGTGATATCTCATCTGTATCGACCAATCAGATCAGAGGATATGCTGAAACGTTTGGGATCCGCAAATATGCGATTGGCGTCAAGGCAGCAAAGAGGTGGTTACCTGAAGAAGGAAGTCTCTTCGACAAAGAGCGAAAAAAAAAGTTAAGAAAACATTCTACGGTGCAGTATGTAATAAAGAGATATAAAGAGACAAAGGGTTATGAGGATCGAAAACGTAGTGACCGCCCAACGAAATTGGAAGTGCATAATCAACGTGCCGCTCTACGAACCGTTAGGAGTGAACCATAAACGAGTGCCCCGAAACTTGCTAGCATGCCGAAAACAAACTATGGTGTGAAAGTTGTGCCTGTTAGTGGTTTTAGAGTTATCAGAAAAGAGGGATATTATGGTCGTGCAGATAGTAAAAAAACTCTTTGTGAGTCGGAAAACAGAGAGAAACGTAGAGAGTTTGCAAGAAAACTTGTAGAGAAGCCAATAGTCTTCTAGAACTCAGTGTCATTTAGCGATGAAAATAAATTCACTGATTTTGGTTCGGATGGACAAATTAGAGTGTAGAAGAAGCCCAATATTCACATGGACCCTAAGAACTTATGTGCAACGGTGAAGCATGGTGATGGTAGTATGCTTGTCTGGGGGTGCATGAGTGCACCCGGAATTGGGAAGTTGCAGTTCATACAGGGCACGATAGACCAACATGTTTATTTAAACATTTTAAAAGCAAATCTTTACGCCAGTGCCGAGAAATTACAGCTTTGACCCTCGTTTGTTTTCCAACAAGATAACGATCCGAAGCATAAAGCCAGAAGAGTTTAGGAGTGGTTGTTATACAATGTGTTCAAGCAACTACATACACCTCCACAATCGCCAGATTGCAACCCAATTGAACATCTATGGGCTGATTTGGGTAGATCTGTTCGTAAACACAACGTTACCAGTAAGGAATAACTGAGAGCCACTCTAGTAGAGGAGTGGAGCAAGATAGAGCCTACAACAATAGCAAAATATGTTGCTAGGATGCCGAACCGAATGAGAGAAATACTACGGGCGAACGGAGAACCCACAGACCATAATGATGGTGAATCAGAGTGCACGAACTGGCCTGTTGTGTTTTATTTTTTATAGGTGTACGGAAACTTATTTTGCCTCCAATTTTGTTCATTTGAATGTATTTAGTTTGTTACTTATTACTTAACGGTACTATATTCTTTATGATTGGCATGACGATACTTGATGTCTAACGGAACAAAATATGTTCATTAGTTGTTCCTTATTTGCCATGGTTTCTACACTATATTCTATTGAATGTATTAATTGCAGGTGTACGGAGACTTTTGTGACTAATACACTAACACACTGAGCAAGGCTATGTGATAATATGTGAAAAATACAATCACGTAACAGTTTCAACACAATAACTGTGTCTTCATCAGACTTCCACTCCTTCTGGCTGCTTGGGAGTTGGTCATCACTTATATACTCTCTGGAGATCAACTTTCAATTAGGCTCCGCTCCTTCATTAAAAAGTAACACCTGTGACTTTCACTTTCACTTTTTAGCTGCACACGTGCCCATTTAAAAGTTACTTTTTTCGCTGGATACATTCTATCCTCTAATTATCCTTATTATTTTTTCTCTTCTTCCTTTTCATTTCTTCTTATTTAAGGAGAATCTTCTTTTTTATATACCAGAGAAAATACAATGAATCAATGCCTTCATCGTTTCTATAGGGTGGCCCGTAAGTTCCTTTCCATTCATGTATCTCATGAATGGAGTTTTCGCTGCATGCTGTTGTGCATTCTCATTCATAATATACCTATTATGCGATACCGTGTTCTGTGAAGCATTTCTTCCGACTTTCCTTCTACTTTCTTGCGATATATACATTTTGAGAAAGGCCTGGTTAGCTTTCCTTAAACATCTTCCCTCCCCCTTTGAGGTTTTAAACTGATTACAGGCCTGTTGTGTACTGTCTGAAAAACTACTCAACCGAACATCTGTTACAAGGTAGCAAAAGTATTTGCCTTTGTAGAGCAGTGATAAACAAAGAGCAATACAGTGGTCGGTACGAACCTTTCAGTTTCGAAGTAATTCCCATTAGTATCCAACGTTCCTGCAGCTGCACAATATCCTGGTAATGAAACTTGACCGTCGTAGGTACAAAGAAGTCCCTGAGGGCATTCCGCAGGTCCACCTTATTTGAGATGGATCTTTCACGGAGGCTGTCCCCGAAGGAATGAAACAGGTGGTAATCTGTTGGCGCAAGGTCCAGTGAATGTGGTGCATGTCACAATGTCTCCCAGGCAAGTTGCCAGACATGGCTTGGCATTGTTGTGCAGAAACAGCACATCCTTGTGATTCACCATTGCCGGCTCCTTGTGCCTCAATGCACGGTGCACCCTTTGCAACTGCTGAGAGTAGAGATCAGTAGTGATGATGTGGCCAAGTGGAATGAGCTCGCAACTCACTAATTGCCGACAATTCCACCATACAGAGAGTATAATCTTCCGTTGGCGTAGAGGTGGTCTTCAGGTGTGAAGAACAGGGTCAAGTGGTGACATCCAATATCTGGTACGTTTGGGAGTGTCATAGAGGACCCAGTTTTCGTCACCAGTGAGCAAGCGATCAAAGATGGATGTGTTCAGGTGCCGAATGAGCAAGGACAAAAAGGCTGTTACTCGTTGTTCCTTGTTAGCTGCCGACAGTGTGTGGAGCACCTACTTGCTTAACTTGTATGACTTCCCTATCCCATGCAGGTGTTGTCTGACTGTTTTCAGTGGAAACATGAAACCTTTCTGCAAGTTCATCATATGTTAGACCATTGTCCTCCTTCAGTGCTACTTTCAGGGCCTCGTCATCCAACACATGTGGTCGTCCACTGCAAGATTAATCCAAAAAGCTAGTATCTCCCGAACGGAATTTCTGGAACCAATGGCTGGGGGTGCGATCGTTCACTGCCTTCTCCCCAAATACCTGGCATATGCGACAGCTTGATGCGGTAGCTGACAGGGCCACTTTAAAGTCATACAACAATAACACGCGAACAAGTTGCTCAGATATCTTTTTTTTTTTTTTTTTCGACGTTGGACGAGCTATGACTGCTTTGTGTACGCAACGTGCCTGTATTACTAAAGGTCGATTGTCAGACTAAGTCCCGATTGCTTGGCAAGTACGTGAATGATTTCGTTTCCTCTCTGTGAGCGCGTGATTAATGGGATGTCAATGTTTTTGATGCGGTGGATGGATTAATGGGATGTCAATAATGGATACGGTAATTTCGAGTATACGTATCTACAAGATTCAAAAGCAAGATAGATACTTTATGAGTTGATTTGTCGTATTTGGACGCTAGAAACTTGGATAAAGTAACAAAACTTCCAGACATGGCTTTTGATAAACTTAGGCTAGTTTTAGACGGAAGTATTTATCGAAGCATTTGTTGTAGCAAAAATTGTATCATCGATACCGTACCGTGTAAAGTATCATCCTACCATGCTATAGCATTTCCCATGTCATGGCATATTCTATGTCATTTCTTGTCGATAGAACCTGCTCTATTTTGTAGCAGGTGTGATTGCAGCGCAGTGGTGTGTTAAAAGGAAGCGAAAGATTTTCTGCCAAATATCCATGTTCTTTGTTTTGTGTGGGAAATTAAATTGTAGTAAAGAAAAATGAGTCTTAGTAGGGATGCTATTATTATGCTGATTGAAAAATATGAGAAGCATCCTTGTTTGTAGAAAGTTAAAAGTCCTTTGTATTATAATAGGCATATGCGACAAAGGCCTTTAAAACAAATAGCGACTGAAATCTCTGTTTTTAGTTTCGCAGCCATAATTGCGCTCTTCTCCAGTGATTTGTTTGCTACGTCACGACAAGATGTTTATTAAAATACTACCGTGTAAAAGCACCATGTACTTTAGATTCCATAGAATATTATTCGAGATTTTTGGCAGCACATCTGCTACGAGAAATGCTTCCGTCTAAAACTAGCATTACTCACCTTCTGAAAAAAAAATCAGTAAATAAGCTTTCAACGATTATATAAAAGCAGAACTATTGAACTTGTCAAGGAAGTGAGAATCATTGAAAGTCAGTCTTGCTGACAACAGTCAGTACAACAGTAGTAATGGGGACACCCTATCGAAGTTTGGACTTTGACCCCGACCTTTGTGACGTCATAGGTCAATGACCTTGGCCCGGGGTCAATGACCTAGGGGTACATAGGACCACCCCCTCTAAATTTTGGGAGGGGTACCTTGGCCCACCCCCTAAATTTGGCCAGGGGTACATAGGACCACCCCCCTTAAATTTTGGAAATTGCCAAATCTAAAAATTGGGTGTGGTAGCCTAGGACCACAGTATGTACCTCTATCAGTATTGGGTGTCTATGTCGTTCCCTTTTATGAGTAAAAAATTGCCAAAAATTCAAATTTCGGAGGTTTTTGACCTAATTTATCCCCTTTGATGAGGTGTTATTACCTTATATAGTTATATGGGCGTATACAGGGGTCCATTACCTTTCATAAGACATGGGTATATTAATGCCCCCTTGAAAAATTTGGGAAGTTTACCTTGGCCCACCCCTTAAATTTTGGAAATTGACCAATTTAAACATTGGGTATTATAGTACAGGACCTTAATATGTATTATGATAAATTTGGGTGGTCCACCTCATTCCCTTCTAGGGGTACAAAATTGCCAAAAATATAAACGTAAGCAATACGTTATACCACGTGTTTGGTTTTTGGTCCATTTTATCCACCTTTAATGAGGTCCTATTACCTTATATAGTTATATGGTCATGTATAGGGGTCCATTACCTATCATAAGACATGGGTATATTGGTGCACCCCTTTAAAATTTTGGGAGGAGTACCTTGGCCCACCCCTTAAATTTTGGAAATTGCCCAATTTAAACATTTGGTATTATAGTACAGGACCTCAATATGTATCATGATAAATTTGGATGGTCCACCTCGATCCCTTTTAGGGGTACAAAATTGCCAAAATATAAATGTAAGAAATATGTTGTACCACGTGTTTGGTTTTTTGGTCCATTTTATCCCCTTGGATGAGATCCTATTACCTTATATGATTACAGGGATCTATTTCATATCATAAGACATGGGTATATTGTTGCACCCTTCTTAAAATTTGGCAAGGGGTACACTGAAATTGTCCAATTTAAGCATAGTACAGGACCTCAATATGTTTCGGTGATCCTATTACCAAATTTTTTTAGTACAACCACGTGTTTGGTTATTGACTCAATGTATCCTATTTGATAAGGTATGGACGGGTATCCCCTTTCAATTTGGTATAACCCTTCGGGTGTAGTACAGTCACGTGATCGATGATTTGGTTTTGATGCGCGACGAGGTCCCTGGTCAATGTTCTCTAGGAATTAGGTGGAAACTTTGAACAAGATTCTTGGCATTTAAAACTTTTTTTTTCAACTTTTCAAACTAAAAAAATCAAAACAAAAAATTGAAAACGAAAACTTTTAAACAAAAATCTTGAAACTAAAAAATTTTTCAAAACAAAAATTTGAAACGAAAAATTTTGAAACGAAAACATTTGAAACAAAAATTTTGAAACGAAAAATTTTCAACAAAAAAATTTGAAACAAAAAATTTTCAAACAAAAAATTTTGAAACAATAAATTTACAAACAAAAAATTTCAAACGAAAAAATTTGAAAAAAATTTGAAACAAAAAATTTTCAAACAAAAATTTTTGAAACAAATTTCAAACGAAAAATTTTCAATTAGAATTTAAATCAGTGATCAGCTTTCACGGTTAACCGTTAAACTTTATCCGGTTTCTAACTATTCGATTAACAAATAAACGGTTTTCAACTATTCGATTAACAAATAAACGGTTTTCAACTATTCGATAAACAGATGAACTGTTTCTTTCCTTTTCACACCAGTGAGTGCAAGAATTGTTGTACTCTCTTTAAATACGCATCATTTTTGAAACAAGGTGTTAGTGTTCATCATGGATACACAATGGAAACATCCATTTACCTGTATTCTCGCAGGGCCTAATGGGTGTGGAAAAACGTATTTTGTGAAGCGATTACTGTCACATCTCCCAACCATGATCAATGCAAAATTTCGTAAGATATACTGGTATTATGCAGAATGGCAAGACGTGTATTCAACAATGCCGGTTCCAGTAGAGTTTCACGAAGGACTTCCACGAATGAAAGATTTTCAGCCTCAAGATGGACCACATTTGATTATTATTGATGACCATATGCGAGAAGTGAATAGTGATATTGTTGATATGTTCACAAAAGGATCACATCATCGAAATATTAGTGTGATTTTTATAACACAAAATGTATTTCATCAAAGTAAAGCAAATAGAAATATGAGTTTAAATTGTTCGTATTTGGTGTTGTTTAAAAATCCACGTGACAAGTCACAAATCAAGCATATGAGTTATCAAATCATGCCTGAGCATCCACTGTTTCTACAAGAAAGTTATGCAGACGCAACAAGAAATCCACATGGCTATTTACTGATGGATCTTAAACAAGATACACCCGATGAAATGCGATTTCGTACAAATATTTTTCCCGACGATTTGCATCATTATGTTTACGTACCAACAAAACATGTTTAAATTATTGTGCATGTGAAAAAAATGACTTAGTCTGTCACGATGTCTCCTACAGTGAAACACGCTGATCTGCTACGTGCTCTGCACAAAGCTAAACCAAGATTGCGTAAAGCTATTATTGCCAATGCAGACGCTTCATTAATTCATAGTATTTGTGAATGTTGTTATAATGTCTTAAAAGGCAATGTTCCACTGACAAGTGCGCAGAAGTCAAGATTAAAGCGTTACAAGAACACGCTCCGCTATCTCGTAGACAATACAAAATCATTGGATAAAAAGAAGAAACATTTAGCCGTACAACAAGGAGGATTCTTACCTGCATTACTTGCACCTATTGTAGGAAGTGTGTTATCCAGTATTTTGTTTAAACAATAAACTTCATGGAACATAGCAAGAAGATGGTTTTAGTGCCACCAGAAATGCTTCAACGAATGCATGCATCATCATCCCGTGTGAGTGAAAATCGAGAATCTAATCTCGATCGTGAAATGCAATCTATATTGAATACATCGTATCCAAGTGATGAAGAAAAATGGAATCAGTACAATAGAATATTACAGAAATATCTTTATGTGATACGTAAACAAGAAGAACCAATACCACTTACAATTACATCAATGAAACCTGATGGTGACGTCCCGAATGTTGACGATAGCACGAAACAAGAAATTTTAGCCGCAATACCACAATTGTATCGTAAGAAAGCCGAACTACTATTCCGTCGTTTAAAACAAGATGACGCAATTACGTGGGATCATAAAGGAACAGTGTACATCAACGATAATAAACTACATGGATCCAATATTGTAGATTTAATGTGCGATGTGACTCGACCGAGGAAACATTCTAATCCTCAAGGCTGGGAATTGTTTTGCAACTACCTTGCATCGTCAAACACACCTCAAGAATTGATTGGTAATCCACGAAGATTAAACTATATTGTCAAGCATAATAGTACAACAGCATCTGAAGGATCTGCACCACCAAAACCGGCACCTGAATTATTTTCTTCCGGAGAAGAAGAAGAAGAAGAAGATGATGATGATGATGTTTTAGAAGTCCGACCAAAAAGAAAACGTATCATTCCACAATGGTCAACGTACAAACCATGAACAAAAAGTTGAAATCCATTTATTACAATCCAGCACATCCTGCATCATTTTCTACTGCAAAGAAATTATGGCAAGCCACAGGAAAATCTATACCTCTAGCCAAAATAAAACTTTGGTTAAACAAACAACCTACCTACACGTTACATCGTCCTGTACGTCGTCGTTTCCGTAGAGATTTTTATCTTGTTAACAATATTGATGATCAATGGGAATGTGATTTAAATGATTTACAATCACTTCAAAACTATAATGACAATTACCGCTATATTCTTACAGTGATTGATGTGTTTAGTCGGTACGGGTGGGCTGTACCACTAAAATCAAAAAGTGCCGAGGATATAGTGAATGCATTTGAAATGATTTTCCAGGACAGGAAACCAATTGTACTACGTAGTGATCAAGGAACTGAATTTACCAACAAGACAGTACAAAAGTTTCTCAGGAAACACAACGTGCAACATGTTACAACAAAGGATCCAGATATTAAAGCCAGCATCGCAGAAAGATTTAATCAGACATTGAAACATCGTATGTGGAAATACTTTACCAAATATCAAACATACAATTACATCAAAGTATTGCCTTTACTTGTAAAAGCATACAATGAAAGTCGGCATTCCAGTATTAAAATGGCACCTGCAAACGTTTCTCAGGACAATTTACTGGAGGTGTGGCATAACTTATACGACAAAAAGCTACAACGTTCAAAACAAGATACGGATTTATCTGTTGGTGATACTGTTCGTATAAGTAAAACAAAACGTATCTTTGACAAGGGTTACCTCGAGAACTGGACTTGGGAAATATTCAGAGTAAAAGCCATTGTACCAAGAAACCCACCAGTGTATCGACTAGAGGATTTAAATCATCAACTCATCGATGGTGTTTTCTACAGAGAAGAATTACAACCAGTACCGCTCCCTTCGACGTTCCTCATCGATAAAATATTACGTACAAGAACAAAAGGTCGCAGAAAGGAGTATCTCGTCCAGTGGAAAGGATATCCTTCCTCATTCAATTCGTGGATCCCTGCAACTTCATTGAAGAAGAAGAAGAATGGAACCTGATCAAGATTTTTACGTTACACTTCCCAGTAATAGTTCCATGGATTATTTTCCAGAAAATACATTGACTTCATATATTACGAAATTACAACGACGTGTAGAGTTTCGCCAGAAATGGGATGTGGCAATTGTAGAGATTCATTATCCACATTCTTTGCTGAACATTAACAGTGAAAACAATAAAATATATTACAAATCATCAAGTAGTAATGATCAAGAACCGTGGAAGGTTGTAACGATCCCTGTTCGCTATTATAACAATATACGGGATCTTATTCATGCAATTAATATACATCATAAAGAAACCAATTTATTTATATCTCATGACGCAACTAATAATATATGCCTCATAAGACATCCCAAAAAGGAAATCCATACTTCTGTACAAATTTCACCAAGTGTTAGTTTAATGCTTGGATTTGAACCGAAAAGTGATTTAAAAGATATGGAAAAGGGACAATATACACCGGATGTACGATTAGGCTTACCATCACAAATGTACGTCTATTGTGACATTATTGAATCTGTCATTGTTGGAGATACAATGGTACCATTGCTACGAATTGTCAACATGGATCCTGTGAATCATACTTTTGGAAGTCATGCAGTACAAATCTTTAATCCTGCACATTATGTTCCGGTGGAAAAAATGAATTTTGAGCAAATACAAATCGATATAAGGGATAGCACAGGTCATCGGATGCCATTCACCTTTGGAACGGTGTGTACAAAACTACATTTCCGTCGTCGTCGTCATGACTGATCCGTATTTGCAATATTACCAAAAACAAGCGTTGTCCGGTATCGGCAACGTCTATGTGGGAAGTCCCTATCAAGCAGGACATGGCATTGGAAGTTTCCTTGGTGGCTTATTTCGTTCAGTGTTACCACTTGTGAAGCAAGGAGCTAAAACTGTGGGAAAAGAATTATTAAAATCAGGTGCCAATATGATTAATGATGTTGTGATCTCGAATCAACCGCTGGAAGAATCGTTTCATCAACGGATGCAAGAGGCAAAATCAAATTTACAAGAAAAAGCTAAAAATAAGTTGAAAACTATGCTGGGAAGTGGATATCATAAACGAAAATGGGATGACTGCTCTCAGTTTGAGGTTGACCTTCCAACGATCAACAACACCATCAATCCTACAAAGAGACGTAAATTATCACATAAGAAGAAGAAGAAATCATTGGCATCGTCACCAGATATTTTTGATTAATTCAACGATGGCTTTCTTACATCATCAATCCTGTGAATGTGTAAAAAGTGAATTGGACATTTTTTCAACGTTGCCCACGCAAACCAGTGTTCTGGACAATCGTATTATAGGCTACAAACCAATTAGTTCAATAGCTGAAAATTCACCAATAGAATTTGTAGTGAGTGGTAGCAGTGATAAATACATTGATTTGCCACAAACCTTATTGTACATCCAAGCACAAATTGTGAAACCAGATGGTTCCTCCTTCACCAATACGGATAAAGCAATTGCACCTGTCAATGATTTTCTAAATGCTATGTTTAGTGAAGTACAAATCTACTTGAACAATAAACTGATTTCATTTCCGTCACATAATCATCCATATCGTTCGTACATGGAAAAACTGCTCAATTATAGTGATGGAGCTAAAAATACACATTTACAAACAGCAATGTGGTTTCAAGATACGGCTGGTCATATGAACGCAACCGCAAGTGAGAACAAAGGATTTCAACAACGCTATGAACTGACAAAACAAAGTATGAAATTCGATATGATTGGACATCTTCATTGTGACATTTTTAATCAAGATAAATTTTTAATTCATGGAGTGGAATTACGTGTGAAACTTATTCCTGCAAAGCCAAACTTTTGTCTCATGGCCGGTGAAAGTGGTGTCAATGCAAAAATCAATATTCTAGATGCATCGTTGCAGGTGAAAAAAGTCAGCATCAGCCCTAGTATCAAATTGGCACACAATAAAATTTTACAATCTACACCGGCAAAGTATCCTCTGACAAGGGTTCAAATGAAATCATTTACCATCCCGAAGGATATACAATCCAAAACTATTGATAACCTGTTTATGGGAACATTGCCAAATCGTATTATTGTAGGATTTACATCGAATGAAGCATCCAGTGGAACTATTACCACCAATCCATTTGAATTTCAACATCTAAACATTAATTTCTTTACATTGTACGTGGATGGAAAAGCTGTACCTTCAAAACCGTTGCAACCCAACTTTGAAGAAAATCTCTACATTTCATCGTACCACACATTGTTCTCAGGCTCTGGCATACATTTTACCAATACTGGAAATACAATTTCAAGAGCCGACTACAAGAATGGATATACACTGTTTGTATTTGACCTAACTCCCGATTCTTCTGCTGGAGATTGTCACTATTGGAATTTACAACGACATGGAGCTATCCGATTGGAAGTTCATTTCCAAGAGAAATTAGCAGCACCTGCAAACTATATTGTGTATGGGGAGTTTTCCTCACTCCTAGAGATCGACCACCAGCGCAACATTATCCTGGACTTTTAAATTACAAGGTACGTATACGTTATGTATCATTTCCATTCACGATGTTGAATACACTACAATTAGCTAGTGCTTTAAACGGTAGTCCATTGTTCAGAAATCATTTTACCGGGGTATTTGCAAGCGATGAGTTGCCCTCACGGATTTCTCTTCCTCTGGCAATGATTGTAAATACAGATCCATCCACAAAACTAGGAAGTCATTGGATTGCAATTTATATTGATAATCGCGGTGTTGGAGAATATTTTGACAGCTATGGCCTTCCTCCTTATGTACCACAACATGTTGCATTCTTAAAACTTCATTGTATGTACTATAAATATAATAATAGCCAAATGCAAAGTCTTGGTTCATCCGTATGTGGCTATTATGCTTATTTTTATTTGTGCTGTAAAGCCCAAGGAAAATCTCTGCGTGAAATTCAATACTTGTTCACAACAGTACCCACGGTTAATGATCGTAGACTGCTGCAATATACCTTCCAGGTAATTTTATCATATTTATCATTGCAAATGTATTGTTTAATCATCATCTATTTCTATACTAATCATCTTTTTCCTCGTTCTTTTTTACAGAATTCACAATACGAAGCTTTGCAAACGGGTGCTATGCTGCAAAACATGGAAACAAATCATTACAATCAAGAAGAGGAGGCGGTCTAATGAAGAAACCCAGCTCAATATACAAACATTGTCAATAAGAAAGAAAAAGAAGAAACCAGAAAAATGAATAAAATACAATTTATGCTTATTTATGTGTTTTTATTGTCCATTCCATATACAACGTTATCAGATTCTCCTAAAGAACTGTGCGATATAAGACGAGAACCCTGGACAAAGTTTCCACCTAATTCCTAGAGAACATTGACCAGGGACCTCGTCGCGCATCAAAACCAAATCATCGATCACGTGACTGTACTACACCCGAAGGGTTATACCAAATTGAAAGGAGATACCGTCCATACCTTATAACTTTATCAAATAGGATAAATTGAGTCAGTAACCGAACACGTGGTTGTACTTAAAAATTTGAAAATAGGACCACCGAAACATATTGAGGTCCTGTACTATGCTTAAATTGGACAATTTCAGTGGACCCCCATTGCCAAAATTTAAGAAGGGTGCAACAATATACCCATGTCTTATGATAGGATATAGACCCCTTGTAATCATAGGATCTCATCAAAGGGGATAAAATGGACCAAAAAAAACAAACACGTGGTACAACGTATTACTTACGTTTATATTTTGGCAATTTTTGTACCCCTAAAAGGGAACGATGTAGACCATCCAAATTTATCATGATACATATTGAGGACCTGTACTATAATACCAAATGTTTAAATTGGGCAATTTCCAAAATTTAAGGGGTGGGCCAAGGTACCCCTCCCGGGGTGCACCAATGTACCTATGTCTTATGATAGATAATGAACCCCTATACATGACCATATAACCATATAAGGTAATAGAACCTCATCAAAGGGGGATAAAATGTACCAAATACCAAACACGTGGTTGTACTAAAATTTTGGCAATTTTGTACCCCTAAAAGGGAACGAGGTGGACCACCCAAATTTATAGTGATCTATATTAGTGTCCTATACTATAATACCAAATGTTTAAATTGGGCAATTTCCAAAATTAAAGGGGTGGGCCAAGGTACCCCTCCCAAAAATTTAAAGGGGTGCACAAATGTACCTATGTCTTATGATAGGTAATGGACCCCTATATATGACCATATAATCATATAAGGTAATAGGACCTCATCCAAGGAGATAAATTAGGTCGAAAACCAAACACGTGGTACAACGTATTGCTTACGTTTATAGTTTTGGCAATTTTGTACCCCTAGAAGGGAATGAGGTAGACCACCCAAATTTATCATAATACATATTAGGGTCCTATACTATTATACCCAATGTTTAAATTGGTCAATTTCCAAAATTTAAGGGGTGGGCCATGGTACCCCTCCCAAATTTTTCAAGGGGTGCATTAATATACCCATGTCTTATGAAAGGTAATGGACCCCTGTATACGCCCATATAACTATATAGGGTAATACCTCATAATACCTCACCAATAATACCTCATCAAAGGGGATAAATTAGGTCAGAAACCCCCGAAATTTGAATTTTTGGCAATTTTTTACCCATGAAAGGGAACGACATAGACACCCAATACTGATAGAGGTACATACTATGGTCCTAGGCTACCATACCAAATTTTTAGATTTGGCAATTTCTGAAATTTAAGGGGGGTGGTCCTATGTACCCCTGCCAAAATTTAGGGGGTGGGCCGCCAAAATTTAGAGGGGGTGGTCCTAGGTACCCCTGATCATACGCATATTTGACAATGATTTACCCAATGAATGAGATACTATCCAATTACCAATTATTGATATGACAATAAGAAATGTACCTCCTCCCAAAATTTAAGATTGGTACACAAATATACCTGTGTCTTATGAAAAAGTAATAAATCCTGTACTTATTCAATAATAAAGCTGGTCAATAACCTTTAAATTTTGAATATTTGGTCATAAGAGGAACACCAATGGGTCCTAGAAAACGTTTGCCGAATTTTGTTATTTGATAATTCCCAAATTTAAAAGGGAACATAAACATATAAAGGTAATAAACCATATAACGTGCTAAATAAGTGTCAATAACCTCCGAAATTTGATTTTTTGGTAGTTCTTTACCCATGAAAGGGAACGATGTGGACCATCCAAATTTATAGTGGTACATATTGAAGTCCTGTACTATGATACCAAATGCTTATATTAAACAATTTCTAAAACCGAGTGGATGAGCCAAGATACCCCTCCCAAATTTTTAAAGGGTGCGTCAATGTACCCATGTCTTATGATAGGAAATGAACCCATATACATGACCATATAACCATATAAGGTAATAGAACCTCATCAAAGGGGATAAATTAGGTCAAAAACCCCCGAAATTTGAATTTTTGGCAATTTTTTACCCATGAAAGGGAACGACATAGACACCCATTACTGATAGAGATACATACTATGGTCCTAGGCTACCATACCAAATTTTTAGATTTGGCAATTTCCGAAATTTAAGGGGGATGGTCCTATGTACCCCTGCCAAAATTTAGGGGGTGGGCCAAGGTACCCCTGCCAAAATTTAGAGGGGGTGGTCCTAGGTACCCCTAGGTCATTGACCCCTGGCCTTGGGGCCCCTCATTGAGGATAATCCAAAGTTAGGCCAAGTGGGGCGATTACTACTACAACCGAGAAAAAAAAAAGACATTATGAAGATAGCGTAAGTGATTCAAGATTAAAAAAAAAAATCTTCACAAGGAATGTGAGTGCAAAACGTGCTACAAAAATTATCCAACGTGCTGCCTTTTAATTTTGCAGAATTATAATTTGTACAGTAAAGCTTATCCAGGTTTGCTACTAGCATACAAATTTCTGTTGACTTTGCCCGTAAGCCAAGTAATATGTGAAAGAAGTTTTTCAAAAGTGAAATATATTAAAAATAGGTTAAGGAGTGCCATGTCTCAGGAACATTTGGGAACATTTATGTTGATGTCTATTGGAAAGAACTTGTTAGAGAATGTTTCGAATAAAAGGGTGATAGACCTTGTAGCATCAAAAAGTAGTACACTAAAACATCTGCTAATTTTGTAATATAGTATA
This sequence comes from Thermobia domestica, assembly GCF_964235325.1. NCBI lineage: Eukaryota > Metazoa > Arthropoda > Insecta > Zygentoma > Lepismatidae > Thermobia > Thermobia domestica. The sequence continues at coordinate 394,486,114 of NC_137454.1, forward strand.
CGTATTCCTTGAACTTTGTGTAATACTCTGAATAATTCAGAATGATATTCTGATAAAAGAATATAAGGTTTTAATTGTTTATTTTTAGCATTATTGACTTACTGTAGAAGAAAACTGCGCAACTTGATTTGTGACATTGAGGTACTAAAGATATACCACATTGACTTCATCCCTAGTCTTATGTTGCAAGCGCTGCTATCGGCTGAAGAAATTCCACTCGCTTTCTCTCGCTTAGCAAGAGCTGAACCCTTATTGGCTCAACGCGTGGGTGTGTGAGGGTGTGAGCTTTAGTTCGCATTTTTGCCACGGCTCAAGACATTTTGGCAGGACAATAGTGGCCCTTAGGTCCCCTTCATTCGCATCCACTGAGTGGAAACACTGAGTTGCGCCACTGCTTATGAAAAGACGAGCAACTGACAGCAGGTACCAAGACTTCTTGTTATTTTCTATTTCCCCACCCCTTTTATTGCCCATGTTATGAATGGTGTTGCCAGGACACACAGAAATACAACGAACACGCAGAAGCGCACATATAGCTATTCATGGTTCGAGATTTCAGACTATCCGGTTCATATAGTTCGTAGAAGCATTTCCACTGTCTCAAGTTATTCCACTTTGAGAAATAGCTGTTAATAGTAAGCAAGCACTTCTTCTTATTTTGCTGCTCAAAAAGAAGAAACGTAGAAGAAAAAAAAAACGAAGGTCCGTGCATCCTATGCTATTAATGAGCTTGCAAACTGGCCTGTATCATACTTTGTATCGTGATCTCTGTGCAGACAAAATGAAGTTCTTTAACTACTTCTGTATGTCGAAAATTTTTAGATATTTAGAACTAAATCCTTTTCATTGAGTGAGTTCCCTGGGTTTTGAAGATGCTGACATGAAGGGGAATATTTTAGATTCCCCGGATGACAGTTGGCCTGAACTAGCTTGAATAAGGTTCCTGAGAATTCACAGGACGGCTCTCTTTCTGCTAAGAGATTTGCCTTAGAGGAGGATTTGCATGAGAGCAATCCTGTCATTAGGACTACATATATATATATGCATATTATTTCCATACTTTTTTTTGGGGGGGGGGTGTTGCAGCTCCAAAGTCAACATAAACTTTGTAATTAATTTCTTAATTTATATTCTTTTGTTAGACGCAGGTAATACTCTTCCACTTACATATTTTTGTTTATATATTTTTATTACTTACTCCGGTGCTTGTGGTCCCTAGTTCGATCTCAGCTCGCGCCGTGTGGACTTTGTGGTGGACAAACACCGTGCTCGTGGGTTTTCTCGGGGTTTCCCGTTTCCTCCCACTTTCTTCATTCCATCATTTCATTCATTTCTCATCATCACCGTCTCCTTTAGCCTAACCGGCATATCCGTGGGACGTAAAACTTCAAAATTTCATTTCATTTTTCATTTTTATTACTTAGAGTTCAACTTCATTTCAACACGTACGCTACTAGGCTACATGGGACGTAGATCTACAAACCACAGTACCTGCCACCGGAAATCGAACCCGACTCCTGCAAGGGTGCAAGTTCTAAGCATTTAGCCACAAAGAATCCCATAAATATATATTTGGTTTTGTCAACAACATATTTCCGTCCTTTACTTCTTTCCTTGATGATTTAATAATAATAATATTAATATTAATATTAATAATAATAATAATACATAATTCTGTAAAGACAATAAAGTGGAGCGTGCCAATATTTTTTTCAAATTAGTCTGGAAACCAAAAATGGTACATGTGTACCAGGTTTGGTTTTAGTAAACAGATTAGAGTCGAGATGGAATATTATTCTTGGGACACAATTGATTACAGAAAACCGCTTCTCCCTACCTATTACTGTTTTTACCTTATAGTAATCAACGTTTAAACCGGAAGTAGTTGATTTATGCCATTTCTGATTTAAATAGAAGGTTAAGAGGGGAGATAGTACATTTGAAATGCTAAATTGATTACAAAAACACTTTTCGCTATCTATTATCGTTTTTATTCTATGGCGATCAACACTGAAAGCGGAAATGGTTGATTTCTGCCACTACCGATTTAAATAAAGTGTTAAAAGAGAAAATGCGAACTATTCTTAGAGCGCTAAATCGATTCCAAGGAAATCGAACTTGTTCTCTTATCGGTTTTCTTTATATAGATTAATATTGAAACCGGAAGTCGTACTGGATTTCTACCACTTCCGGTTTTAATACAGTATTAAGGATGGACATGGAAGATATTCTTGGAACACTTTGATTGATTGGATTAGAACACTTCAATCAAAGTGATTGGAACACTTGGATCGATTTGAGAAAAACCCCTTCTCGCTATCTATTATGGTTTTCGCTCTATAATGGCAACGCTAAAACCGGAAATGGTTGATTTTTACCACGTCCGGTTGATTAATCGTCTCCATTAACGAACTCGGACGAGATACCATAATCGCTCCACATATCTATTGCAAAAACAGAATATAACAATTTGGCATTTGTCCAAGAGTTATCGTAGGAGTAACGGACGGACGGACTAATAATACAATATTATAAGTCCCGTTACGTGATAATAATAATAGTTATAAACGTATCCGGAAATGATTCATTTGGCATAAGGGGTGGCTGCTAATCTGGTGATGAATGACTAATACCCAAAGAACAAAAAATTAATAAACGACTAGGCAGAGTTGGATTTACCACTAGGCCCGGGGCGCAACGTTTTGAGGGGAGCACTTTGAATAAAAATTTAATTAGCAAGACGAAGAAAAGTGCAAAAATATAATAATAATAATAATAATAATAATAATAATAATAATAATGTGGTGGGCCGGCGGTATGCGTTTGCGTAGACCGGCACCCACACAAGAGAGTTTTGTAATTTACCAAAATACTTCTATTTAGTCAACCAAAGTTTCTGCAAAACACCAACTATAACTCGAGCGGCAAAGTTATACTGGAAACAGGAACTCAGCTAACAAAACAGTCTGAAGAATCTTAGTATTACACGGTAGCGTTGGCCGTGGCCAAGACTTATCTTCTAATGGAAACAATGGAATCGTTATCCTGATTAAGGTTTTATAACCAAACAATCCTTTGGGATATCTCTTGAAACAAAACTCGACAAATATGTTCCTTGCAGTAAGCCTGCAGTTTATTGGCTCTAAGCAAATTACAAAAACCAGAGCCGGGGCGATAGTGTAAGTACTGTGTCTATATATAAAAGAGTTTAACTTACGTGGCGACGTTCCAATAGGTAGTAAAAATAACTCCCTAAATGTCACTGAATAAAACAAACTAACTGTAGCACTTTTCATAAATGAAACAAAAACTGCACTAGACTGGGAGGGCACGAATCAGTCCTAGTGGGTAGGTAGGTAAGAGGTATACTATTTGATCTACCGGTCTGCGAACAGACATCAAATAGGGTAGGTGTAAAGGTTACCGTTTGATCTACCGGTCTGCTAAGCAGACATCAAACAAAGTTGGTTACCAGAAGGAATTAAGGTTACCGTTTGATCTACCGGTCTGCGAACAGACATCAAACAAGGAAGGTGTAAGGGTTTACCGTTTGATCTACCGGTCTGCGAACAGACATCAAACAGGGAGTAACTATTTGATTTACCGGTGCGTTTTAGGCCAGCTAAGCAATAAACTTAGAGTCTGTCAAAACACACATCAAATAGGGGTGCGACAGAACTTTAGCCGTCAACTTCCTAAGCTTGCCAGCAGTTTCTGGAGCGAGTCCGGGCTGAAGCGAAACTTGCGGAAGTAGATTGCCAAGTTCGGAAGGAGGTAACTTTGGCCGTCAGTTTCCTAAGCAGACCAGCAATTATGGGAGAACCCTGGCTGAGCCATCTTGCTTTCAGAAACAGATTGCCAAGTTACTGTGAGGATTAGGTAGGGTAGTACTTTGACCGTCAGTTTCCTAAGCCGACCAGCAATTATGGGAGAACCCTGGCTGAGCCATCGAGCTTTCGGAAACAGATTGCCAAGTACTGGGTAAACCAAGGTAGTGAGGTAGGTAACCAAGAGATTGAGTAGGCAGGCCTCCGTAGAGGCAGAGAGGTTGGAAGGCAGAGGGATGGACAACTAGAGACTTCTTCGTGATAAGTTCCTGAACTGAGACGTACCTAACGAATTGCGTACTCCTCGTAGTCTGCACGTCTCTGAGGGGTTCAGGAGAGGGACGTTGTCCGACGAGAGAGCCCAAAACATGCGTTTTTAAGGGCCTCGGTCGGTGGTGCAATCGGCACCAATTTACGGTCTGTGTGCAAAATAGTAACGTGAGCAAACGTTGCACTAGGACCGTAAGGTCAGAGGTTGAGCATGCGTGGAGACCTAAAAAGTACCTAAGGCGGAGCCCGAGGGGGACCAGTATCCTGAAAAGAAAGATTATTGGCTTTGCACACGATTTCGGGTGCAGATGACCTCGAAAGGGTTCCACTCTGAGGGGTGGAGCTACTAGCTATTGGAACGAGCCATGCCATTAACATCTAGATTGGCTAGAACAAGGTGCCTTGGGCGGAGCCAGGCAAAAGATAAGATTTTGTGTGCGCGCATGCGTGTGCGTGTGATGTGTAGTCCTTGAGTTTATGTGTGTGAGCCCCTTTCTCTGGAAGAATGAGGTTACATCGAGATATTACAGAGAATTGTACAAATAGTATCTTAAACTATAAACATATACTAAACATAAAAGATTTCAAGTAATAAACTTGAAAGGTTTTATACATAATGAACTCAAGACCCTTCGACAGTTTATCTTACTTGTTTTCGACCAAAGACATACATATATATTTAATGTTCCCAGGAACGAAAAAGAATCTTCTTTCAGAAGCAAAATGACATTTTAAAGATACACAAACTATATGGGTTTTCTTAACAGTATTCTACCACTAATAATAATAATCTAACTTGTTAAAAGACTACATCAATATAGAAAAAAAAAATACTAAGCTTCTGTATCGAACCAGAAGGGGATAATGTTTATCTTAACTGCTGTTGACCTACAGGTCAGAAAGGGGGAACTCGGTTACTCCAGAACGAAAAGACAAGAAGTCTTTCGTTCTAACTAAGAGAAAAAAAGAACACTCAACACGAATTTGTATTTTAAAAGAAGTAAATGGAATACGAATTCTGTTGCAGGTTTAAAAATAAAAAAAAAGAATATTTATTCGCAAAAAATAGTTTGCGAATTTGCGGCCCACTACAGTCCTTCCTCCTAGGGAAAGAAAAATTTTAACTGTAAGGCAAAAATTTTTCGTACTAACTACAATCAAAATTTGAAAAAAAAGTTTCCAAAATTAAATTTTAACGATAGTTCATAGACCTAGTAACTCTCTGATTGAGATGAGGTGAATCATCATCTTGTGATTCCTCGTTAAAAGTTATTTCACCAGAAGCAGCTCGATAAGTAGCATTAAGAGCTGGACTATTTGATTGTACACCTGCAATGATTGTTGGCTTAAAACATATGGTTCTGATACAGTCTGAATTACACCATTTATTCCTATGTCTACAACAATTAAACTTAAAACTACAATACACACAAAGAAATATCAAAATAGTAAACATGATTATATAAGTCAAAATAGAATAAGAAAATACATGATTACTTTGTCTTATCTGCCATTCTTGTTCATTAATTAATTTTTCAACATCCTCAACACGATGGCTGGCATGTTGTAAATCTGTTACTTTGTGTGATATGATTTAACGGTAAGGTAAATTCCATATTCTTAATATTGATCTTTGAGTTTGAGAATATACAACAATCAATGCTATCATTTAGTAGTGGAAGCAAATCTTTACTTGTACTGTTACTTACATATATTTCCTGAGAACTGATTAAGGAATTTGGACCATAAGCTTTACAGTTTTTATCTAAAGTTAATTTTCCAGTTTTATGAATCAAAACAGTTTTCGACACATCATTTCCACAAACTATTGTTAATTTTTCTGGGAATGGCGAAGCAAATAGCCATTCATTATTATCTAATGTAATCCATAAAATATTTCTTAATTCTACTATACGTTTGTTACAATCTGCTGGAATTGATTTAACAAAATCAATAAGTTTTACTTCACAGTCTTCATTACTATGTGTAGGTTTTAACGGAAATGTTTGTTTGCAAACCCTTGAAAATGAAGTTAATTCCTTACAAGTATTAAACATATGTTCATCAATTTTACCATAATATTGTTTCGATACTTCAATAATCAAATACGGATTTTGAGGCTGTATAAAGAAATACTTATTGTCTTTAAGCTCAGTTGAAAATGGAATTAATTTATACATATTAAATCTTAAACCATCAGTCAAAGGTAAACTAATAACATAACCAAGAATTTTCTGATTGATGAAAACATCTAAATCTACAATTTTTAATAATGCATAACCTATTGAAGAGCCAGGTGGAATGGGTAATGACATGCCTTGTGGAATCACAGAGGCGCTTAATTTAAAATGTTCTAATATCTCTTTAGGAGTAATTACATGAGGAGATAAAATACCAGATTGAGCATTTAGAATGGATTGTAACAAAATTTCAAATGCGACATCTAATTCTTCTAACATAAGTGAAATAGAATGCAGATAATTATCCCATTCGACCTTCACTTCAAGTTCTTTTATCGAATGCATAAATGTTTGACTACGAGCATTAATTTCTCTTTTAACATCTTCTAAACCTTTTTGTAAAACTTGTTCATTATGTTCAATAGACAACACAGTATTATTAATAGTTTTCAAAGTGGCTTTTACAATAGTCATTGATTCTTTAGTTAATTTCAAAAAGTTTGACTGTTCATTTTCTAATTTACTAATTTATTCTGTATAGTAAGTAGCATCTTGAGAATCTAAAGTACCAAACAAAATTTTCGATATTTCACCAACAAAATTAAATATTCCTCTTTTGGTTTTCACCTTGGTTTTGACAATTTGATTTATGACTGAATTAGTTTGCTCAACCTTGTGTAGTTTTCGGATAAGTACGTCTAATCGAGGTTCTCGACGAGAACGATCGGAATAGATAACTCTTGATTTGTATAGTTCGTTTGCTGTTCCCAAGTAGGTGGAGACACGGTGCAAAGTTTGTTCATAATCGGACAGATTAACAAAGGTCACAAGCTTCCATTGTCTGTTATATAAAACTGCTTCTCCTAAGAAGTCATAATATATACCAACAGTATTTGTTATTGTCTGAATTTGAGAGATAGTGACATTTGCTGTCTGGATAATCGGAAGAATTACCGCCAAGCAAGCAAGCAACGAGAGAGGATGTCTCATGATGGCTGCGAACAAAAATGGAAACTACATTACCTACTAATAGTATCTACTAATAATATAACTTTAACCTATTAGCATGAACTACAAATGTTTTTCTTCGATTAGCAATAGTACAATTAACACCTTTAACTTTAACTACTTTGTATGGACCGATCCACTGTGAACCCAATTTCTTGGATCGTCCTCTTCTAACAGATTCATCTTTAAGTAACACTTGATCGCCTACTTTAAACAATTGTTCTTTATGAGAGGCGGTCTTATCATATTGTTCTTTGTTTTTAACCTTAGCTTGTTTCAGTTTTGATCTAGCTAACTCGTAACTGTTCTGAAGCTTCTGCTTTAGGGTTTTGATGTAATCATCATACGCGTAATTAATGTCGGTAGTTTGTTTCTGTAATATACCAGGGATGTTAGCCATCCGGCCAAACATCAACTCGTGTGGAGTATAGTTAGTTACTGAATGCGGAGTTGTATTGTAAGCAAAAGCAGCGTATGGCAACCAGACGTCCCAGTCCAGTTGGTTTTCAGACACATAATGCCTCAGATACTCAGCAAGAGATCTATGAACTCTTTCAACGAAGTTAGCTTGAGGGTGGAATGCACTAGTATGTAGTTTCTTAATCTGGAACATGCGACACATTTTCTTAAAGGTATCGCTCATAAAATTAGTACCTTGATCGGTTAAAATGGTTTGAGGTATACCGAAAACACAAACAAATTTCGTCACAAATGCTTCAGCTACGGTTTCTGCATCTTGTTGCTGTAGGGGAATGGTCACTAAATATTTCGATAATTCATCTTGGCATGTTAAGATGTATTTGTTTCCGAGAGAACTCTCAGGAAACGGCCCTACAAGATCTAAAGCACATTTCTCAAATACTACTTCGGGAGTGGTGGTCAAAACCATGGGAAGTTTGACATTAGGTTGGGTGAGTTTGTTCTTTTGACACGACTCACATTTCTTTATGTATTCTTCGACATCGGTGTTTAGTCTTTTCCAAGATTTCGGATCGATATTGTTCAATTCTAAGTACGCTTTGATTTTAGCTATAGTTCTATGAATACCTTGGTGTCCACCGGCAGGAAGGTTGTGAAACTCTTTCAGAATCCTACTCTTTGTTTCTTCGTCAAGGGTAGAAGGTTGACCTTCTGGATCGGGGTCTAAATATGCAATACGACTCAATGCATCAGCATTGGTATTACGAACACCTGCTTTATAAACAATCTTATAATTGTACTCTTCCAACTTAATTCTCCATCTTAAAAGTCTACTACTAGGATCTTTTACACTAAACACCCAAAGCAAAGGTTTATGATCAGTCACAAAGGTGGTTTCCTTTCCAAAGATGTATGGGCGGAATAGTTTGGCAGCCCAAACTATCGCAAGTAATTCACGTTCGGTTGTGGAGTAATTTCTTTCAGCATTATTTAGTGTACGACTAGCGTAAGCGATTGGTTTGTCTTGACCAATTTGGCCCTGAGACAAGATAGCTCCAATTGCGACTTCTGAGGCGTCACAGGTAATAATAAAGGGACGGCTCATGTCAGGATATTGAAGGAGAGGTGGTGATGTCAATTTTTCCTTCAAAGCTTGGAACGCTAGTTCTTGTTTAGTTTCCCACTTGAATGGAACATCTTTCTTTAACAAAAGAGTGAGAGGTTTGGCTATATTGCTATAGCCTTCAATAAATCTACGGTAATAAGAACTTAATCCTAAAAATCCACGCAATTGCTTGACATTTTTCGGATGCGGAAAATGTAACACTTTCTCAATTAAGCGAGGGTCTGGCTTCAGACCTTGATCTGTTATTTGATGTCCTAAATATGTTACTTCTTTTCTAAGAAATTCGCACTTATCAGGCTGAAGTTTGAGGTTGTAGGTTCGAAACCTATCAAATACAAGTTTCAATCTTGACATATGTTCCTTTAAGTCTCTACTATAGATACAACAATCGTCTAAATACGAAAAACACTTTAATCCTTGCAATCCGGATAGAACAATATTCATCATTCTCTGAAATGTTGCGGGGGCACCGCATAATCCAAAGCTCATGCGATTATACTCGTAATGACCATATGGTGTACTGAAGGCGGTCTTACTACGGTCTTCAGGTTTAATTCTAATCTGTTGGTACGAACTGGCTAAATCCAAGGTCGTAAAGTATTTCGATTGCCCTAACTGATCTAGTATTTCTGTAATATTCGGTAAAGGAAAGCTATCTCCAATAGTAATCTGATTAAGCCTACGAAAATCTAAACATATACGAATCTTAGGTTTGCCTGATGCGTCCATCTTTTTCGGCACTATTAATATCGGAAAATTCCAAGGACTCTTGCTTGGGGAAATTATACCTTCATCTAACATCTTGTCGATTTGATTTTGTACTTCTGCCTTATGTACCTCGGGAATACGGTACGGTTTCTGAGTCACGACTGTACCTCGTTTGTCGGGATGAATGGGGATGCTATGTTCAATCACATCAGTATAGGAGAGTTTGTCTCCCTCTAAATAAAATAAATCATGATATTCTTCACAATGCGACAGTATTAACGATTTCTCTTCTGGATTCAAATGGTCTAATCGCAAGTTCTGCCTAAGTAATTCTAAACGCGATTTTAACCCTTTAGTTTGACTTGCATTGTCAGATTTGCTCAATGCATAAACACTATGAGATTTTGTCATATCAAGAAGTGGTTCAAAATCTAAAGAGATTGGAGGAATTTGTACGTCTACCTCATTTTCAGTCAAATTCAAAATGCTAGTAACACATTTGTTATCGGATGCTTTAACAATAGCGTCTGGCAGGAATACGCCGTCTGCCAAAGTACGTTTGGACAAAAATCCTATCCCATTATTTTCAGTCTTAACTTCAATTAGCTTTTCAGTACGTGCTGGGATCTTTACTTTAGTTCCTACATCAATTTTCAATTCGGCTTGTCCGTCATACGAAATTACACAATGATGTTCAAGAAGAAAATCTCTGCCTATTATACCGGCTACATTAGGAGGTAGTAAATCACTACGCATTACATGAAAAGTATGAGTCACTCTATTATTGCCTATTTCTAATCTAAGATCTAATGTACCTAAAGTATGGGCATGAAAATTATTGAATCCATGCACTGGAGTGGAGTCACATCTATGTATCTTTCTCAACATTGACTCACGTAAATGGCTATACTTAATAAGCGATAGATCTGAGCCTGAATCTAATAACATTTCGTAATTCTTATTTAAATCCATCATTCGCACTTTAATTTTACCCTTTTCATCGATTATACTCTTAGTGGAACATTCGCATAATTGGGCGTAACGTCCAATTGTATCAGACTTAACAGAATTTCGATCAGGTTTCTGAGGTGGGGACACCTTCGTACAATTATTGCTCGTTTGTTCAGTGGAACAAAGGAAAATCTTCTTAACATTATCATTCTGATTTCTATTACTATCAACACGTTTCTCTAATTTGACTTTGGAGGAGTTGTGTTTCGATAAACAACATAAAGACTTATTCTTGCTACAAGATTTTGGCTTGGTGCTGTGGTCAGCACGGCATTTCTCTTTCAATTCACAATCATGCGTGTCAACGACGGGATGACGACGCGGTGAGACATTATTCGGTTTTGGTTGCGGAGAAAGTTTGCGCGGTGTACGGCGCTGGGGACACACACACACTGGGCGACGCGGCGAAGGACTACGCACTGGGCGTTGCTGAGTGCGACGCGGAGAATGACTATGCGATCGGCGACGCTGAGTGCGACGCGGAGAATGAGTACACGCTGGGCGATGACACTGAGGATGGCGCGGAGAAGGATCTCGCGCTGGGCGACGCTGAATGCGACGCGGAGAACGGCTTCGCGTTTTGCGGCAACGAGAACTACGCGGAGAAGGACTGCGCGTTTGCCGGTGATGAGAACAACGCGGAGAACTTGTGTTCTTTCGGGTACAAACATGGATACGTTTCTTAGCACAAGTATGGGTACGCTTTTCACGACAATGATATGAGTGTATACAACGTAAAGCACAACAAGAATTGGAATCCTCTAATTTGTCACTATTTTCACTACAATGTTTATCATGCGGTTCTTCATGCGAGTCTACTGAATGATCGCAATCTTCTAAACAATGAACCTTTTTCTTAAAATTTTTCCTATCCTTACGGGAATGAGAAGAGTTATGAGAATCTCTAGATTTACTTTCAGAATGCTTTTTCTGGGAAAATTTCCTATTTCGTTTCTTCTCTGACTTATGGTTATGATTTGAAGAATTTGCCCTATCTTCATTCTTAGAATCTAATGGCTTTCGTCTCTGAGACAATATGTGCGATTCTTCAACTAGAGCGAAATCTACTAATTGAGCGAAACTATCATCTTCTGTACTTTTACCACGAATTACTGTTTGAATGCGGGGATCGCTAATTCCCTGGACAAAAGATGCTTTTGTCAAATGATCAATAAGTGAATGAGCACCAGCTCTTTCAGTTTCACGACATATTTTCGAAGCAGCAGCTTTCAGATCAGCTCGAATTGTATCTAACTTGCTAGCCCATGAGCTAATACCCTCATTTTTGCCTTGCCTGGCAGAAAACAATAAACAAGCATAATAATCAATAGATCTATGTGTAGCATAATTCTCTTCTAAAATTGTCTTAACTGCTTCCCAAGTATCTACGTTCAATCTAACTAAAATACGATTTCTAGGTTCTCCTAAAATTTTCGACTTAATAAACTTCAATACAGGTTTGTCACGGGGGTTAACTAACCCTTGAGCAATTTCACAACTATCAATAAATTGCCTTAACTTAGAACGATCTCCTGTAAATGGTTCTGCAATAACTTGAATTGCCTGAGAAACTTTAAAATATTCTGGCTGTACGTTACTTCCGTCAGCTTCTGCCATGATTAAAAATTCAAGTTACGTTTCTACGTGGAAACAACAAATTAAATAAATGAATGAACCTCTTAGATCTGCGAAAACTCAAAGGTTTGAGCAATAATGGTTTCTGAGAGGAATTTCTCACTTAACCTAACTAAATCTAAATTTACGATGAGTTTATCACCTGTATGTTTGATCACGAGGGATTTATTCACCTATTCGGGCTTTAAAATGCCTAATTTCAACACTAAAATGCACTGCACTTATTTAAACACTAATGAACTGAAATCACTAATGTGCGTTTGGCGTCACGATACAGTGAGCAGGATGTTTTGCTGATTGATGGCCAGTCAAACAACAAAAGCGTCCTTTTCCCTTTTTCGCTTCCGCCAAGGAGGATGGAATGAAAGTTAAACAGATGGAAAAACTTTCAGCACACAATAAATATCACACATGCAAAATGCACATGCACAAAACACAGTTCACTTAAATAACAAACTGGTATCAAAGTTTACGATGTCACGATTATTCCTGATATCCTAAGGCTGTGCAAAAAGTTCACGATATCCTAGGTTGTTCAAGATATCCTAGGTTGTTCAAGATATCCTAGATTGTTCAAGATATCCCACCGCTGCCACCAAATTATGTGGCGGGCCGGCGGTATGCGTTTGCGTAGACCGGCACCCACACAAGAGAGTTTTGTAATTTACCAAAATACTTCTATTTAGTCAACCAAAGTTTCTGCAAAACACCAACTATAACTCGAGCGGCAAAGTTATACTGGAAACAGGAACTCAGCTAACAAAACAGTCTGAAGAATCTTAGTATTACACGGTAGCGTTGGCCGTGGCCAAGACTTATCTTCTAATGGAAACAATGGAATCGTTATCCTGATTAATGTTTTATAACCAAACAATCCTTTGGGATATCTCTTGAAACAAAACTCGACAAATATGTTCCTTGCAGTAAGCCTGCAGTTTATTGGCTCTAAGCAAATTACAAAAACCAGAGCCGGGGCGATAGTGTAAGTACTGTGTCTATATATAAAAGAGTTTAACTTACGTGGCGACGTTCCAATAGGTAGTAAAAATAACTCCCTAAATGTCACTGAATAAAACAAACTAACTGTAGCACTTTTCATAAATGAAACAAAAACTGCACTAGACTGGGAGGGCACGAATCAGTCCTAGTGGGTAGGTAGGTAAGAGGTATACTATTTGATCTACCGGTCTGCGAACAGACATCAAATAGGGTAGGTGTAAAGGTTACCGTTTGATCTACCGGTCTGCTAAGCAGACATCAAACAAAGTTGGTTACCAGAAGGAATTAAGGTTACCGTTTGATCTACCGGTCTGCGAACAGACATCAAACAAGGAAGGTGTAAGGGTTTACCGTTTGATCTACCGGTCTGCGAACAGACATCAAACAGGGAGTAACTATTTGATTTACCGGTGCGTTTTAGGCCAGCTAAGCAATAAACTTAGAGTCTGTCAAAACACACATCAAATAGGGGTGCGACAGAACTTTAGCCGTCAACTTCCTAAGCTTGCCAGCAGTTTCTGGAGCGAGTCCGGGCTGAAGCGAAACTTGCGGAAGTAGATTGCCAAGTTCGGAAGGAGGTAACTTTGGCCGTCAGTTTCCTAAGCAGACCAGCAATTATGGGAGAACCCTGGCTGAGCCATCTTGCTTTCAGAAACAGATTGCCAAGTTACTGTGAGGATTAGGTAGGGTAGTACTTTGACCGTCAGTTTCCTAAGCCGACCAGCAATTATGGGAGAACCCTGGCTGAGCCATCGAGCTTTCGGAAACAGATTGCCAAGTACTGGGTAAACCAAGGTAGTGAGGTAGGTAACCAAGAGATTGAGTAGGCAGGCCTCCGTAGAGGCAGAGAGGTTGGAAGGCAGAGGGATGGACAACTAGAGACTTCTTCGTGATAAGTTCCTGAACTGAGACGTACCTAACGAATTGCGTACTCCTCGTAGTCTGCACGTCTCTGAGGGGTTCAGGAGAGGGACGTTGTCCGACGAGAGAGCCCAAAACATGCGTTTTTAAGGGCCTCGGTCGGTGGTGCAATCGGCACCAATTTACGGTCTGTGTGCAAAATAGTAACGTGAGCAAACGTTGCACTAGGACCGTAAGGTCAGAGGTTGAGCATGCGTGGAGACCTAAAAAGTACCTAAGGCGGAGCCCGAGGGGGACCAGTATCCTGAAAAGAAAGATTATTGGCTTTGCACACGATTTCGGGTGCAGATGACCTCGAAAGGGTTCCACTCTGAGGGGTGGAGCTACTAGCTATTGGAACGAGCCATGCCATTAACATCTAGATTGGCTAGAACAAGGTGCCTTGGGCGGAGCCAGGCAAAAGATAAGATTTTGTGTGCGCGCATGCGTGTGCGTGTGATGTGTAGTCCTTGAGTTTATGTGTGTGAGCCCCTTTCTCTGGAAGAATGAGGTTACATCGAGATATTACAGAGAATTGTACAAATAGTATCTTAAACTATAAACATATACTAAACATAAAAGATTTCAAGTAATAAACTTGAAAGGTTTTATACATAATGAACTCAAGACCCTTCGACAGTTTATCTTACTTGTTTTCGACCAAAGACATACATATATATTTAATGTTCCCAGGAACGAAAAAGAATCTTCTTTCAGAAGCAAAATGACATTTTAAAGATACACAAACTATATGGGTTTTCTTAACAGTATTCTACCACTAATAATAATAATCTAACTTGTTAAAAGACTACATCAATATAGAAAAAAAATACTAAGCTTCTGTATCGAACCAGAAGGGGATAATGTTTATCTTAACTGCTGTTGACCTACAGGTCAGAAAGGGGGAACTCGGTTACTCCAGAACGGGAAGACAAGAAGTCTTTCGTTCTAACTAAGAGAAAAAAAAGAACACTCAACACTAATTTGTATTTTAAAAGAAGTAAATGGAATACGAATTCTGTTGCAGGTTTAAAAATAAAAAAAAGAATATTTATTCGCAAAAAATAGTTTGCGAATTTGCGGCCCACTACAATAATAATAATAATAATAATAATAATAATAATAATAATAATAATAATAATAATAATAATAATAATAATAATAGAAGTTAAACAGTTTCCAAATAATAATTGATTTAGGAAGTCTATTGGCGTTAATCATTGGTCGTCGAAGCTAAATAGAATTTTAACATTCTACTTGCAGTAGACTGTAGCGAAGAGGCGGGTAATTATGGTGTACTGCACTTCCCTCGCAACCCTCTGTGCATGAGCTCCTCAACACCTTGTCACAATATAAATCTAGATAACGTTCAACAATCCGACAAGGGCGCCCATTTTGTGGTTTACAAGGGGGGCAGTATAAGCGACGTTTCAAAAATAGTTTCAAATTTTGCTGTAACTAATGTAAAAATTCTATTGGATTTTCGATATTCTGAAGTACAATTTCCTCTAGGGGGGCGATCGCCCCACCTTACCCCTCCTGATGGGCGCCCTTGCAATCCGATTATTTTATTTCCTTTAATGAAATTCTTAGTGTTGGAATATTCAAATTATTACGGGCGAAAATTCAAAACGAATTTATTTCATTATTGCGCCAACGCATATCGTAAAACTCATCATTCTCTGTAACTATTTCAAACAACAAGAAAAGATCGTGAATTTATAGTAATTAAAGTCTTTCTTCACAACATATGTAAAATGAAAATTCATTAAAATTTCTACTAAAACGAAATAAAGGTATGCATAAAATAAGTTTTTCATTATTATTTTTTATTGTGTTAAAAATTTCCCCCATCGGGGAGGGGTAGTAAACCCGCGACTAGGGCAGGCACGGAAAGATCAAGTGCGCATGTTTCGTCTGATCAGCACCTTTTCTTCTTTTCTTTCTTCCCTTTTTTTTTTAAACAACATATACATACATTGGCATCGAGATACACTGGCAACCTTGTGCGGTGACCGCCACTTCAGTGTCCCCGTACGAAGGCTACAATTTAAAGCAATGCTTTTCCTCGAGTGGAAGACACTGAGAGTTGCTCGAGACAGTTGCGCGAGAGCGGTCGGTGGCGGCAACCGTTTTAGTGGAAGCAACTGCAGTGGAAGCAAACGAAGGCAGCAATTTAAAGCAATGCTTTACAAGCAGTTGCTCCACCGAGTTGCGCCACTGCAGTGGATAAATATGAAGAGGGACTTATGGAAAAAAGCGCCCGCGCCCCCCCCCCCTAAAGATGCCTATCCGTCCCTGCCCTGGCTTCTTTTTACTTTGTCACCAAAGTTTTGTTCTCTACTTCTATGACCTCTGCTCCTTCCCACCCTATTCTGTGGTTTGTCTCTTTCTGATGCTTATATATTGCATTGTTGTCCCTTTTTCAATCGTACAACATGCTTGTGCTGTTAATCCTTTCTTCCATCTTCTCTTTTGTTTCTCCTATGTAAATTTTGTTATACTTCCCGCCTTCTACTCTATATATTCCTCCCCTTTGATCTTTGTCCGTTATTGCTTTTTTCTTGATTTTTCTGGTTAGTTCAATTATTCCGCTTCCTCCTTTCCTGTACGTCCTTATTCCTGCTTTCCGGTTTGATGACCAACTCCGAAGCAGCCAGGAGTGAAAGTCTGATGAATACACAGTTATTGTGTTGAAACCGTTACGTGATTGTGTTTTTTACATATTATCACATAACCTTGCTCAGTGTGTTATTGTGTATTAGTACAAAATGAAATCAAGGCCTGATAGAATAGTTTTGTGACTAACTGTAAGTAAATTTCAAATTTTCCCTGATACAGTCCCATCTCTTTAAAATTATCTAAACACATGAGCAAAAGATACATGGCGATACAATCGTTGATACATGGTGAAAGATGATAGTTTTCAGAATGAAAGTTACTGTTTACGTCTACATTTCGAACTAGATGAAATTGCTTGGAACTAGAAAAAACCGGTCATATAGGGGCTGGTAAGAAGTTTGTTCCGGTCATCGGCTTTAATCAAAATATCATCAATATTTCCGGCCAGGCCGGTCAAAAACCGGCCAGTTGGCAACCCTATAAGTACACCTCACGAGAGCATAATACGAATTTTATTCACCAAGATAGAATTCGAGGAACATCTAGTTATATGAATAAAAGTAAGAAGCCTTGTTCCCTTCGAATTGTATCAGCTCTTTTGGCGTCTCACAAGAGTCAAGTTTGTTTTGGATGCAATAATTTATGATACCATTTAGATGCCTGTGCGTTTGTTCTGCAACCATCAGTTCACTGTATGTTGAGTAGAAGGGAAGAGAGAGCGGGAAATGGGTGATGGAAGTCAAACGTGAAACGCAAAGAAAAGAAAATCACATTGGCTATACTGGATAAAGAAATGTTTATTTATTTATTTATTTTAAGAAACAGAATCTCCTAGTTTATTTATTTATTTACTTTCTACTTTGCATTACACTATACGTATGAAAGTGTTCGTTTAAAAATACGCAGTAAATTTGGACATATGCATCTCCAAACAAAGAAAGCCCAAGTAATGTTAATAATTTATTTCGTTTACTATTTTGTGATAAGTTACGGGTTCGATTTCATATGGAACGGAAATGAACAAAAGCTTGAATCAAAATCTACTAGCAGTTGTGTTTAAGATAACGTATTCTAAAGATTTTCACATTAGTTTCATCTGGGCCGGATCTTGAATCCTGCGAACTACGCGTTCACGGGAGGCACCAGGTGAAGAGGGCTGCAAAATGGGAAATGGACTTCGTGTTTTATTTATTTAACAATCACCAGATACAGCTCAGAGGCCATTTTATACTGGATATCCAACAAATACAATAACAATGGAAAGGATTTGGGGCGGTATCGACCAGGGCCTGTTTAGTAGGTACCATCCCGGCATTTGCCTGGTAGGACTGAGGCAGAGATGGAGTGGGTCAAGTGGGTCAAGTTTTCTGAGTGGGTCATGGGTCAACATTATGTGACCCACCACCCACTGTGACTCACTGCGATCCAGGACCCACTGTGACCCACCACCCACCGTGACCCACTGCGACCCACCACCCACCATGACACACTGTGACCCACCACCCACCATGACACACTGTGACCCACCACCCACCATGACCCACTGCGACCCACCGATTCAGTATGATCTACCGACCCTCTCTGCTCACTGCATTCTAGACAGTATCTTCTGAATGGTAAATTTGTCTTCGTTTTACTTCCAAGACCTTCATTTCCCTTCCTTTTCCACTTGTTTCTGTCTACTTACCTGAGGTGAGTATATCTAACCAAGTGAAAAAAGAACTTCAGGCACTTTTGGATATTGATATTTTTAATTGTAATAATGGCAATAGGACTTATACTATTACTTGGCTTTCGAGATTTGTGAGTTTTTAGAGGAGCTATCTACTGGAAAAAATAATTTTTGAATCACTGTAATATATAAATTATTATATAAAAAATTGAATGTAACTGTGTGCGCCTGATCATCACGGTCAAATTGCAAAGTCAAATGAAATTACTTTTGGTATGTACTTAGGCCTTAATCCAAATTGGGATGTTATATTGCTTTTATTATAATGCATAATATCCTAAGGAGGTAGAGGAGATCCGAATTTTTGCGAAAAAATGAGTATCTCGCACGCCGTTAAACTTACGGAGCTGAAATTTAGTGTATTAACTCTTTATTGAAAATAAACAGAATCTGTCCTAGCATTTTTTTAAAATTCTTTCTTTATGGGGGGGGGGGGACTTTCTATATATGGAAAATTGGTAGTGAGTTGGTTTGTAAAACTGATCGAAAACGATCGGTGTTATTTAAGAAAAAAAAATCAGAAACAAAAATTTACAGTGCTTGGCATCATATATCCATTGCTTTCTACTATAATAATTGCTGAAGCTTATGTTTATTATATGGAGCACTTACAGCACAGGGCAATCAACCCAAAAACTTGTGACTAAAATAGGCACAAAACTTGTACTGTAAGCTTAATTACACGGAAATTTTAAGTTTGGATTGTACGCATTCTTTTCCCTTTTCTGCAAATTTTACTTTTTTTCCCTTTACGTTGGTCTACTTACCTTGATTTGGAACTTTCAAATTTCATCCTCTTTTTTCCACTGAAAAGTATTGATAATTCAACAAGGAAATAATTATACTATGATAATTTAATTTAAATTCATCGTAATTTGGCACATGGCAAACAGCAGTGCGGTAATTGAAGGGGAAGAAGGAGGGAAATTCCCATTCACCTCTAAACACTTTCCAGGAACCTCGTTCTCCTTCGCTTTCTAGACTGGGGAGGAAACTTGGTAATGACATCAAACCTTCATGTGTAATTACAAATAGGGATGCGCACGAGACAAGATTTGCGGCTGTCTCGACTCGAAAATGTGCTGTAAAAGTGATGTCTTTACTCGAAAAATATATAATTTTCTATTGGAAGAGCCGTGTCTAGACTCGAATTTTGTCAGGAAAATCCTGTCTCGTGCGCATCCCTAATTACAAAAATTAAATGTATAATCAAATAAGAAATCATCAGTTTATCAGGCTTTAATTGATAATTTATTCACAAGATTCCCTATCGAAGGCGTGGTAGATAAAATTTCTGATCTCCATGAGTCGACCATGCCAACTGACATGGTCGATATGGAAAAGATGTTTTATGGTGATAGAGAGATGATAGTTCTTGCTGAAAATTTCAAAACTGACCAAGAAAAATCGTTATCAGACTTAAGTCTAACAAGCAGATTGTCGATGAGAAGTTGCAGAAATCGGGTAGAAGTATTATCAATTTCTATGATAGAGTGCGGTCGGGGATTTTCCCTTATGAATTTACAGATGACTGATATTAGAAATAGACTAAGTGCTCAAACATTGTCTAACTTGTTGTTCATCAATGTTAATGGCCCACCGCTAGACAAGCTCGAAATAGACGAACTAGTTATTTCTTGGCTGAAGGATGGACATCATTCTGCTGCGGATAATTTACCATGAAAAAGTTCTGGAGGCCAACAGGAAATAAACCCGATATCAGATTTGTTTTAAGGTGGAAAATTACGAGTTATGGAATTTGTATACTTATATTACTAATGGCTCATTTGTGATATTCAACTTTGTACCTAATTTTTAGTAAGTCTCTTCTTTGCTTTAGGTAAACTACTTTGAATAAATATTCGCAATAATTGCAATTATGCATATCTGCAACTTAAATTTAATGTGGTGTTTTAGTGATTACACAAATTACAATTATGAGCATACTTTATGGAGATGCTGTCACATAGGGTACCCGAGCACCTTTATACCCTATGAACAACTGATTTTTCAAGTCTTTTGTGAGAAAAATACTGTGAACTGAGAAACCATAACCTTTTCCATATTGTACAGGGGTATTTTCCTGTGAATAGAAGTTTCTTTTGGAATGCGTTCAGAAATTAACACTTGCAAGAATACTCTCTTAGTACAAGTATATTTTAGGCACACTCTAATTTCCCCCCAGCTCGAACTGTTTCAATTTCCTCACTGACAAGCACTTTACCATTTTATATCGTAAAGGTCAGATCCACCGTTATTCTAACAGAGTGGTGCTTGAGCGATTGACTAGAAATTCAAACTCCAATTATGACAATTTCACAGTCTTGTTTTATTACAAGTGTAAACTCTTTAGTTAGTACAGAAGAGGTCGTGGATCGTGTTCAGAGTTGATGACGATGGATTTTGGTGAGTCAGAATAGGTCACAGTGGATGAGAGTGGTTCATGGTGGGTGGTGGGTCAGAGTGGGTCACCATGGGTGGTGGGTCATGGTGGGTCGTGGGTCAGAGTGGGTCACGGTGGGTCAAGTTTTCATTGACCCACGCCAACTCTGAACTGAGGGAAACCCTGGAAAACCGCAGGCAGGATGTTCGGCAGCGGGATTTGAACACACGACCTCCCGAATGCGAAGCCAACGCTCTACCATTTGAGCTACTTCGCGCGGTTTTAAATATGAATATTTATTAGAGAAACTGTTGTGATGAAAAACTTAAGAAACGAATTATCCAAGATAGATGATTGTCAAAAAGTATTGGAAAGACCTTAATTCAGCAATGGATCGACAATTGCTTAGAATGAAATGTAGGTTTCAAATATAAATAACGCTCGTCACTGTACTAATTTGTTTCCAGTTCTTATTCTTGATGTCTGAGCATTTCAGATTAAGAAATAAACGCTTATACCTTGCTCTGAGAGATCATGGGCCTAGGGCCTCTTGCAGAGTCGTTCTGACGATCGATTAGTGTTATACTAAAGTGTTCTACCAACATATGTTTCCTGCAGTAGTCATGCCTTTAGTATGACGCTAATCATACGTCAAAACGACTCTGCGTAAGTCGGCATATGTTTAACCCTGTAGCCAAGGGCGCCGATCCTGGGGAGGTCAGAGGGCAGCCCCCCAAATCTCATGCAGGCCCCCCTCGTTGTATTTGTGAATTTACAATATTTGGCATAGTTTGAATGCAATTTGTCTTAAACTCCTCATATATATGCCGTCTGCATCTGAATGAACGCCCCAAATTTACAGAGAAATCGGCGCCCTTGCCTGTAGCTGTAAGAATTTCTAAAAACAAAGATAGTTAAACTAAAATTTGCTGTTCCAAACTAAAATTTACTGTTCCTGGATATACCCGGATAAAATTTACTGTTATGTCTGGGTATAACAAACGGTTCTGCGAACTAGAAATATTTTAACAACCGGTTCTTGGTCCTAGTGAACCAGTGAAAACCGTCTGAATAGAACCACCTTATGGAACACACATTCCAACAAGATAACATTTGTACAATTCCCGCTCTATTCGTAGATGAAAAAGATGAAGATATGGTAATGAAGAAGAAGAAACAAAAAAAAGACCTAAAAATATGAAAAATAATCTTCTTCACTATTTCCTGTGAAGTACAGCAGATACTGAATACACATTTGCGACCCCACAGATTTCTCTCTTCGGAGAGGTGCCACCGACCTCAATTAACATTCCGTGGGATTGGAGTTTTATAACAGCAATTGTTTCTCTTTCTGTCTTTCTTCTTGTGTGTATGTGTATATGTATGTATGTTGAGGGTCTCTGTTAAAGAAAGAAAGAACTAATGCGTTGTTTCTCCTCCCCTAAATGTGTCCAACAATGAGTGGGGGCTGCAAAGAAAAGCAGTAAATTCTAAACTTCCTATATTGCCTCTTCCCGAAATTAACAGTATAGACTTCCTATTTGTATTCGAAGTTATTTTCACTTCTAGTTTCAGTAAAAGCGTGGTCGTGAAATCTTGAGTTGATTTTGAGTTTAACGTCCCGTTCAACAGCGAGGCTATATGAGACGTGGACCTACTGATTAACGTGGAATCCGAACCACATGAGCTCCCGCCGGGAATTGAACCCGGTTCTCCCACGCCAAAGGCGCATACGCTAACCGCTTAGCCACGAAGGAGCTTGGTTGTGAAAGCATGCATTGTATTGCGTTGTTAGTTTTGTCAATTATTTTTTAAATTTAGTGCAATTACTGGTGCTAGTGTCAGTTCGGGATATGTGGATGTGTTTGCGGTCCTGTGATTAATTTTTATTTTTTAATAACGATTATTTCTATTTCGCCTTTGTGTTTAGAACAAATGCCCCTTTTTTATGAGGAATGATGAAGTTTAAAAACTTAGTGACGTGCTCTAAAATTAGTCGATTGAGGGGATATTACCTACGTGGCATGATTTTGGTCCGATATCTGTATTTCAAGATCTTGGGTAAGTACATAAATTGTTCATTAATTTCTAATTTGTATCTGCACGGTTTATATTGCATTTTATTTATCGTAGTTGGTATTTGATTACAAGGAAACTGATATAATATATTGTTTCGTTTGATTCAGAAAACTACGTGTATTATAGAATATGTAAGTTGTATATATTTGCTATCTCATTATCTGCGGATGCGGATGCGGGTGCGGATAGAGATGCTGCGGATGCGGGTGCAGATGCGGATAAAGATGTTGCGGATGCGGTACGGATGCGGATGCGATATTTTGTATTCGCGCAGACCTCTATTTATAGTAAACTCATGATATACTTCTCATAGTCTGTGGTCTGGCAGTCCCCCAGTTTTTATCTTCTAGATCCACCACTGGATTCTGGGATAGATCTTGACCACCGACTATCCTGAAAGGGCATTATCCTGTTTTTCCCAGTCACAGCAGGCGAATACCGGGATGGTATTTTAAATATCCAGAACCTGGACGCTATTTTGCTCAAGTCTAGTGTTGGGAAGTAACGTAATGCAAGTAACGCGTTACATTTTTCTAAAGTAACTGTAACGGTAACGCGTTAAAAAATTTTAAGTAACGTACCTAGTTTGCATTACTTTTTTCGCGTTACATTTCGGATGAGTAACTACAATATATGTATTTTTTTTTTTTTTCGGAAACAAATGTTTCTTTCCTATAAGTGAATTTCTCAGAAGTCACAGACACACAGAGAAACAGATAAGTTCGTAGTGCCACTTACTGTTTTTTGAAGATGAGGACACCCTTAGGGAAATCACGTGTACTGATTGCAAGCACCTGGAAGATTTTGTAGATCTTGACACCTCCAAATCAATACATTCAGTGAGTGAACTATGAGTGCAATGATATCGGTAGTCTATTTTACTTTGATTGGTGTTGTTTTTATGAAGATGGAGAACGAAAATATTTTACCGTTCGAATATTTGAAAGAATACTTGAGCTGAGGATGATGGTGGACAGAATTTAAAAGTAAAGTGTCTGAAGTGCCCCGGCGGAAAATATTTATCAACAACTAGGATGCCATAATTAACGATTTACAGTAAGGTGTTAATATGAATAAACTGTGTTCTGATGAGCAGACCTACTTTATTACTAGAAAATAGTTTGCTGATGGTATGTAATATTGGAGTTCTTTCAGATCAGTTTGCTTATCCTAGAGTCCCGTTGATTATAGAGTAGTGTAATGTTTCTCTATATTCTTTATTTTTAATTTTACATATCATTGTTATTATTATATAATTAAACAGAATAATAATAAGCAACCATTTTTTCTAACGTATGGGGATGAGCACGAGTCAAGATAAAACTCAACTCGACTCGAATTTAAGTCAAGTCAAGGGTAATATCCTCGAGTCGAGTTCCGAGCCTAGGAACACTCAACCTAGACTCTCAACCCAAATTCAGAAGCTCGTGAACAATGTCCTTGACTCATAGACTTCACGACTACTGAGGTTGGCAATCAACTAGTTTTCTAGTATTCAAATACAAACCGCCTATCTTTCTTTTTATATACAGTGTTATAATAATAATAATAATAATAATAATAATAATAATAATAATAATAATAATAATAATAATAATAATAATAAGAGCGGTATTAATAGTAGTACGGAAAATTGAAGTCATATTTTATTTTAACATTTTTAAAGTTTCGGAGCTAAAAGTAACTCGTTACTAATGCGTTACTTTCGAAGGAAAGTAACAGTTACTTTTTGGGGGCAAGTAACGCGTTACATTTTAAGAGAAAGTAAAGTAACTTGTAACGCGTTACATTTTTACAAGTAACTTACCCAACACTGCTCAAGTCTATCAATTGTGGAAACAGTATAGAAAAATGTCCTTCAAGATACCACTTCTCTCAAAAAAAAAAAAAAAAAAAAAGGATGAACCATACGTGTCTCTGACTTTTTGTCTGTCTGTCTTAACAAGGTGAGTAGAAGAAACTTTTTGCATTTGTCCATTGCAACCACCACAACACGACAAGTGTCACAAGGTTTTGTTTCTTCCATTGCACAGCAACCCTGCTCGCATACTTTTCATCCGCGGCAAAACGCCGGATAATGTGAAAGGGTACACTCCTCATCTGGCAAACTGCCGGAAACAGCGACGGCAAATCGCTGGATCAATGTGAAAGAAGCGTTAGTAGAGATATCCGGCTATTTTTGCTCGCCGTGTAAATGGACGACGACCGCCGCGCATATATGAAGAGCTCCATTGCTTGCAATGTCTTTCTACCCTGTCCGGCAATTTGCCGTCGCCGTTCACGGCAAGTCGCCGGATAATAAGAAATGACTCTTATTTACTTTATATCGTGGTTCTTCCATATTCACTTTCAAATAATCGGCGACAGTTGCCATCTAATAAAGTTAATGCGTTTATTGCTTCTAGTACACAATCGCTTAGAAAAAGAAGCAACAAATGCATCAAATGTGGGAGATGACTTTAGAACACCTTAATGGCGCATGCCTAGCACATCTTGTGCTGTTAGGGCATCTGAAACAATATGTACCTAAAGAACGCACGTAGAACATAATGTCCCAAGTGACGACATAAAAACAAATGACTGTTAGAGTGCGAAACTGAGCCAAGTATATAAATGCAATATGCAATATTTGTGGTACTAATTGAAAATATCAATTATAGGTAGCTGAAGTACATACTTAGCACATGAATATCATATATATATATATATAGGATGAGTATGCCTAAAGTCAGCCATTTTTTAGTAAAAACCATATTAAATAAACATACAGTTGCCTGTTATCAAACAAATAGTCAACTAAAACTTAAATCAGAGCTCCAGTAGTCAACCTTACTTGTTCTGGCCTGGTGTGACTTCTCATGGCAGAAAAGAAAAATTATCATTTGAGGTCTGCTGATGCAAGTGAGTAAAGTGCGTATTTTGTTAATAAAAAAATAAGGAAGAAGCGTTACTTCAAAGTTAAGTTAAAACTATATTATTGTAAAATAGTACGAGCTATTGCTTTCTTCGATGCACGAATGTATGTAGTTTGTTAAAAAAATTCGTGGTTTTTGGTACAGAACAAGATATTGCGTAGAAATAAGGGAGGCTGACTACAAGTTGCATTTTTGATAACGTTTCCCGTGGAAATGACTCTTGACTTCGTTTTCCAGTGGTCAGACCCCCATTGCTTTCAACGGACGACTACTGAATACATATACTTCAGTAGTCAGCTACCTATCATTCATTCAATTTAAATGCACAACTATGGCACTTAACTAATACGTAGAAGACTTTTCTAACGATTTAATTAAAAAAAGTAACTGTTATAAAGTTACTAATTGCATCATACAAACATAATACAGTTTTAGTACCAGTCGGGTATTATAACCATTTCAATTCTTGTATTTTCCTGGAACTGAGGGGAAAAAAGATTAAGAATTTATGGCTGGTCTGAATTATTCCTTTAAAATTTAAAGGACAGGCTATGAGTATTTTTTTTTAACCCTGATCGTAGATTACTCTTTTCTAAGGTAACTATGAGAAAATCAGGGATACCAAAACCTAATTGATTTGATATTTAAATTACTTCGCACATTGTCGCGTTTCTGTACGTTCTTAATTAACTGCTCTTTAACTATTATTATTATTATTATTATTATTATTATTATTATTATTATTATTATTATTATTATTATTATTATTATTATTATTATTATTATCTGTTCTGTTCCTAGAGTTGCCTGATTGCCAAAACAATGCAGAATAATCATAAATATTTATATTCTAACTCACTGTGAGTGTAAGGAAAATATGTCTAACAGTTTAAGAACGCGTGATTCAGCATTTCTTTCAACCGGTCCAAAGACATCTTCTACTGGAATAGACTCAGTGTCAGATGTTTTTGCAACCAAGTGCGTTGAGGATAAAGTATCCAAAGAGTCTTCTTGTTCTACACTAATGAACACAGACAGAGCTATTGTTCTGTCCGAAGAGGATCGATCTGCTACATCAGTGTACTTGGTAGTGAGATGTTCGATAATCTTAGTCCTGGAACATACCAGATTTCTTCAATTGGCCTTCTAGAGCCTACAAATATACTTGTGATATCAGAAATAGACGTTACGTCTGACTCAAACCAGAAAAACAACACATCCGTTATGGCATGTTGCGCTCAAACGACGCAAGGTGAAAGGTCTGCTTCGGTTTCTACAATCAGTAGTGCCAGAAATAACTCCATATGATCTCAGAAGAAATTCAAAGATAACCTTCGTCAAATACTTCCATATCATCTGCCTTTGATTAGCATCTTTTCTGTCCAGCTCCAATCAAAAACAAAACTACCAAACATGTGCCCAGAGAAAAAGTTCCAAGTGCAATATCCTCCCAAGAATGGAGAAATTGTCAGATGGTAAAGAATGAAAAGAAAAGAAAACTAGAAGAGGAACGTCTAAAACGAAAAAGGGAGAGAATAAAAAAGAAAAGAAAATTTGCAAAAGTAAAACAGAAAGAAAAGGACTGTCAAGCCAAGTAGCACTAGTAGTTGAAAAGACGAGATGCAAGAAGTTGTTGAAAGCCGTCTGAAGCCTATGAAGAAAAATTGATAAGTGATATTGAGAATGACACACTTAAATATATTGGGTGTGATTTTTGTGATCACTGGTACCACTTAAAATGCACGTGCCTCAGTGAATTATCGTACGAGGAAGCTGCTAAACAGATATTTGTGTGTCCTGAATGTGCTTAATGAACTTCATATTAAAGGGTTAATGTCATAGCTAAGTATAAATATCAATGTAAATATAAACAGGTCTATATATTAGTTTTAAATAGGCTAGTCTAGGCCGAGGCATATTTTTCTTAGTTTATGGTATCATACACGAAGTCTTTTTTCCTGTATGTTTTCCACGTAGATTTTCTCTGTAGAAACTCTGAGTGCAATATATTTCTCCCTTAATTTGCTACAGGGGAATTGGTCTCTAAAATTCCATTAAAAAAGTAAATTCTATAGTATGGCTGCGTACTGGTTAAAGTAATGGCTGACCGTTGGTTTTAATAGGCCGACTGTTTTTTTTTGGGGGGGGGGGATTTCTGGTATTTTCTTTAACCTGTGCAATTATTTATAAAAGATTTCCTATGTGAGCTACACAAACGTAAAATTTAAACACTGCTCTTTGTAATGGCATATGCAGTAAAAGTTGTTAGTAAAAATGAATTTTTTATACTTTAACAAAGTTGAAAATCTCCTTAAATGGCCGACTACTGACACATTTACCCTATAGGCCTATATATATATATATATATATATATATATATATATATATATATATATATATATATATATATATATATATATATATATATATATTCACGATGTTCAAAATAGTTATGAAATTGAAAGGGACATGTCCCCCTCCCCCTCAACCACCGGAATTTGCGCCAGTGTCTTATTTTATAGAAGTCTGGTGAAATTTGATATTTTAGTATTTAGATTTCTGGGTTTCCGGCATCTATGACCATGTTGACCCGTCACGTTTTGAGGGATAACGCCCCTCAGCGATCACAGTATCCGGGGAAGGGGAAGGAAGTGGCCTGGGACCTATCACCCGGCAGGGACCTATGTGTTAGATACCACCCGGCATTTGCCTGGTGTGAATGAGAGAAATACAGGAAAACCTCATTCAGGATGGCTGGCCCGAAAAAACTTCTTATACTTTTTTCGAACTAGTATCCCCACCGGGAATCAACCCAAGGACCGCTCGCACCGAATTCGAAAGTGTTACGCTACGCGACGTCACTTCATATTTTACAACTGTTTTGTCTCTGTATGTGTGTGTGTGCAGAGCCCCTAAAGTATATATTTTCTCCTGGACTCCCACCATGATCTTTTTCTTACTACGCCACTGATACGACATTGTAGAGCATGAAGTTAAAAATTATTGATATACAGCGTTGAGACTGGTAGAAATTGTATCTTTTATTCTGTGTACAGATTGACATTGTGTCGTGTGCCACCAAGTTTTCTTTTCTTTTCTTTTCTTGCTCTTTGCCATTTTAGATGATTGGCTCCCGTATAGTGGGAAGCGAGAACGGGGAAATCCCGAATGTTGCTCCAGTTAGATCTCAGCTGTTTTCACACACACATACACACTTCATATCATGGATTGGCGAAGGCTATCAACACGGAATAGTTGCGTCAGCCTCAAAGCAAGAGCGTAACGTGTTGCGCGCGCGCGGATGCAACATGAGTTTCATACTTCGTCGTCGTCTCCCCGTATTCTTTGATCTCACAGCCAGTTAGCATTTACACACTTGACACTGCGGACAGTGCATCGTGTTCAGTTACATGAAAGGGAAAGGAGTTGTGTGTTTTGTTGTGTGGATTGAGAACTAAAATTCGCTGTAAAAGTTCAAAGTGTTTATGAAGACTGCGTAAGACTAGTTTTCAAAGACAATAGCAAGTGATCTTCCGAAACAAAGAAATGCAATCCGGTAAGCATGTTTTGA
This sequence comes from Thermobia domestica, assembly GCF_964235325.1. NCBI lineage: Eukaryota > Metazoa > Arthropoda > Insecta > Zygentoma > Lepismatidae > Thermobia > Thermobia domestica. The sequence continues at coordinate 394,515,500 of NC_137454.1, forward strand.
ATTTGACAAATAATAGACTAATGTTTACCATGAACGTGTGGGGTTATTAGGCCTAAAATATCTTGTCCTTGATTTTTTTTTTTTTTTTTACTGGAAGGATTTAATGTGTTCACTATTATTAAACTGCATATGTGTTTTACTAAAACAAAACACGAGAAAACAAATAAATAAAATGAAAGATTGCAGTACAAAGGGAGTGGGGTACGTACTTTACAAAGAAAAGCCTTTAGCCGAACAGTTGGAGGACTTTTGCTTTTTTTTTTCTCTCTCTCTCCTCGAGATTCGAGTTTGCCCCATTTCAACCCCAGCAAAATAAAGTAATGAAGTGATTATTTCGAATTAAGAAAAGATATGATTTTTTTCTTCTTTTAATTTTAATAATTGCTTTGCACTTCCGTATGTCCAAATGGTAAGCATGCATAACTTTTGTGGGTTAAGGTTTTCTCCCCTGTGGGAACAAATAATAATAATAATAATAATAATAAATCTTCCACTCAGTGCCGTACACAAGGGGGAGGAGTTTTGGAGTTTTCAATTCCCCCTTG
>NC_137454.1:397023245-397228245 GCF_964235325.1 Thermobia domestica
CTATTACCTTATATGGTTATATGGTTATGTATAGGGGTCTATTCCCTATCATAAGACATAGGTACATTTGTGCACTCCTTTTAAAATTTGTGAGGGGTACCTTGGCCCACCCCTTAAATTTTAGAAATTGCTCATTTTATATATTTGGTATTATAGTACTGGACCCTAACATGTATTATGATAAATTTGGGTGGTTCACCTCGTTCCCTTTTAGGGGTACGAAATTGCCAAATTTTAGTACAACCACGTGTTTGTTTTGGCTCAATTTATCCCCTTGGATGAGGTCCTATTACCTTATATGATTATATGGTTATGTATATTGGTCCATTCCCTATTATAAGACATGGGTATATTGATGCACCCCCGGGAGGGGTACCTTGGCCCACCTCTTTATTTTGGAAATTGCACAATTTAAACATTTGGTATAATAGTATAAGACCCTAATATATATTATGATAAATTTGGGTGGCCCATCTCGTTCCCTTTCATGGGTACGAAATTGCCAAATTTTAGTACAACCACGTGTTTCGTTTTTGACCTAATTTATTCCCTTGGATGAGGTCCTATTACCTAATATGATTATATAGTCTTGTATAGGGTCCATTTTCTATCATAAGACATAGGTACATTGATGCACCCCGGGAGGTGTACCATAGCCAATCCCTTAAATTTTGGAAATTTTTCAATTTAAGCATTCGCTATCATAGTACATGACCTCAATATGTATCATGATAAATTTGGGTGGTCCACCTTGTTCCCTTTCATGAGTAAAAAAAATGCCAAAATATAAACATAAGCAATATGTTGTATCACGTGTTTGGTTTTTGGCCCAATTTATCCCGTTTGATGCGGTTCTATTACCTTATATGGTTATATGGTCATGTATATAGGTTCATTTCATATCATAAGACATGAGTACATTGATGCACCCTTTAAAAATTTGGGAGGGGTATCTTGACACATCCACTCAGTTTTAGAAATTGTTTTAATATAAGCATTTGGTATCTTCGTACAGGTCTTCAATATGTAGCACTATAAATTTGGATGGTCCACATCGTTCCCTTTCATGGGTAAAGAACTACCAAAAATCAAATTTCGGAGGTTATTGACCCCTATTTAGCACGTTATATGGTTTTTGGGAATTATCAAATAACATAATTCGGTAAACATTTTCTAGGACCCATTGGTGTTCCTCTTATGGCCAAATATTCAAAATTTAAAGGTTATTGAATAACTACAGGATTTATTACTTTTTCATAAGATACAGGTGTATTTGTGTACCAATCTTAAATTTTGGGAGGGGTACATTTTTTATTGTCATATCAATAATTGGTAATTGTTCTTAAAATTGGATAGTATCTCATTCATTGGGTAAATCATTATGATCACGTGATCAGTTATTGACCTATGATGGGATTAGGAGTCCAGGACATTGGTACATTTAAACTTTGTAGGATAATTTGAGAATGCGTCATTGGTATTGATTATTACAGCCAAATATAAACGTAAGCAATACGATGTACCACGTGATAGACCTTGATGAGGTAGTGTACAGGGATACATAGCTAACCTTATTGAATCTTATGACTGAAGGAGTCTTAAGGGAATACATGCTACAACACTGACAAAGTTATTGTTGATGCAATTTGATTGGTTGATCACTATCTTTCGTGCAATCTGATTGGCTGATCACTATATTTCGTGCAATCTGATTGGTTGCTGATTTTCAAATCTTTGCTGCATTCAGTTTTAAGTTTTGTTTAACATTTAAAAATCTTGGTTTCGTTCAACGTTTTGCACTCACTGATAAATATGATCAAAACCGTTTATTTGTTAATCGAATAATTAAAAACCGGATAAAGTTTGACGGTTAACCGTGAAACGTGAAATTTTTTAGTTTGAAAATTTTTGTTTCGAAATTTTTGTTTGAAAAATTTTTTTTGTAAATTTTTGTTTCAATTTTTTGTTCAATATCTAGATACATGTTGTACAATATGCATAACACATTGTTTCAATTCAATATCTAGATACATGTTGTACAATATGCATAACACATTTTTCAAAATAGTACTTTTTCAGGAATATACTTGTTTTGTTGCACACTTCCACTGCATGTTTAACACACTGAAATACGCTGATGAATTTGTTCCATTGGTCGATTCGTGAACATAATATTTGCCATTCTTCACAGGTCAGTTGTACACCAAATTGTTCTGCTTTGCCCAATCGAATTACTGGTTCAAATGTTTTAGCACTGATACCAATCATCACATGTTTTGTTTGAAATATATTTATTGGATAATAGCTTGCGAAGATGAACTCTTTATCGTTAGAAGTACACATCTTTCCTCCTGAAAAGCACTTGCTCAAATGATTTCGTGGGATGACAGTGTATTGGTTGATTTATAGAACTACGGCTCACGTCATTGGAAAGGAATGTACTGACGTTTGAATTCATGGTTTCATCACAGTTGCTGACGTCATGCTGACCAACTAAATTCATACAACTATGTCTAATGTGCTGACGTTTGAATTCATGATTTCATCACAATTGCTGACGAATCTGGCTGTGTACTAAATTCAAATTGATGGCTTCGACCCAAAAATCCTTTGTAACATAAAGATACAGATCCAGTATTTAAGAAACGCAGCAGTTCTTCTTGTTTTGATGCTCCCATGGGAAAATATCTTGCTGGTAAAATTATATTCTTATCATTTTCAAGCTTCACTACGATTCTTAATCCAAACTTTGTAGGGATCATTTGGCTAGCTAAGATTCTATAAGCTACATTCTGTTGTAAATCAGTAATCTTGGTAAATGATTTCATGACATCACGCGTGTTTAGAAACTGCAGACAAGTAGCCATGATGATGTTATCATGAATACTAACTCGAGCGATACTTATATATGATGAAAAACTGATGACGTTGCATTATCATGTTCTGACGTGTACTATTGCACCACAATGTTGCCAGAGGTTTTTGCTCTAAACAGTTCCGGTTCTTTACTAATGAGTGCACAAACTTTTAAAAATGTCAAACCAAACTTTGAAACAAAAAATTTTCAAACAAAATTTTGAAACGAAAAAAATTTTCAAACAAAAAATTTTGGAAACGAAAAATCTCAAACAAAAAATTTCAAACGAAAAAATTTTAAACAAAAAATTGAAACAAAAATTTACAAACAAAAATTTTTCAAACAAAAATTTCGAAACAAAAATTTTCAAACTAAAAAAATTTCACGTTTCACGGTTAACCGTCAAACTTTGTCCGGTTTTTAATTATTCGATTAACAAATAAACGGTTTTGATCATATTTATCAGTGAGTGCAAAACGTTGAACGAAACCAAGATTTTTAAATGTTAAACAAAACTTAAAACTGAATGCAGCAAAGATTTGAAAATCAGCAACCAATCAGATTGCACGAAATATAGTGATCAGCCAATCAGATTGCACGAAAGATAGTGATCAACCAATCAAATTGCATCAACAATAACTTTGTCAGTGTTGTAGCATGTATTCCCTTAAGACTCCTTCAGTCATAAGATTCAATAAGGTTAGCTATGTATCCCTGTACACTACCTCATCAAGGTCTATCACGTGGTACATCGTATTGCTTACGTTTATATTTGGCTGTAATAATCAATACCAATGACGCATTCTCAAATTATCCTACAAAGTTTAAATGTACCAATGTCCTGGACTCCTAATCCCATCATAGGTCAATAACTGATCACGTGATCATAATGATTTACCCAATGAATGAGATACTATCCAATTTTAAGAACAATTACCAATTATTGATATGACAATAAAAAATGTACCCCTCCCAAAATTTAAGATTGGTACACAAATACACCTGTATCTTATGAAAAAGTAATAAATCCTGTAGTTATTCAATAACCTTTAAATTTTGAATATTTGGCCATAAGAGGAACACCAATGGGTCCTAGAAAATGTTTACCGAATTATGTTATTTGATAATTCCCAAAAACCATATAACGTGCTAAATAGGGGTCAATAACCTCCGAAATTTGATTTTTGGTAGTTCTTTACCCATGAAAGGGAACGATGTGGACCATCCAAATTTATAGTGCTACATATTGAAGACCTGTACGAAGATACCAAATGCTTATATTAAAACAATTTCTAAAACTGAGTGGATGTGTCAAGATACCCCTCCCAAATTTTTAAAGGGTGCATCAATGTACTCATGTCTTATGATATGAAATGAACCTATATACATGACCATATAACCATATAAGGTAATAGAACCGCATCAAACGGGATAAATTGGGCCAAAAACCAAACACGTGATACAACATATTGCTTATGTTTATATTTTGGCATTTTTTTTACTCATGAAAGGGAACAAGGTGGACCACCCAAATTTATCATGATACATATTGAGGTCATGTACTATGATAGCGAATGCTTAAATTGAAAAATTTCCAAAATTTAAGGGATTGGCTATGGTACACCTCCCGGGGTGCATCAATGTACCTATGTCTTATGATAGAAAATGGACCCTATACAAGACTATATAATCATATTAGGTAATAGGACCTCATCCAAGGGAATAAATTAGGTCAAAAACGAAACACGTGGTTGTACTAAAATTTGGCAATTTCGTACCCATGAAAGGGAACGAGATGGGCCACCCAAATTTATCATAATATATATTAGGGTCTTATACTATTATACCAAATGTTTAAATTGTGCAATTTCCAAAATAAAGAGGTGGGCCAAGGTACCCCTCCCGGGGGTGCATCAATATACCCATGTCTTATAATAGGGAATGGACCAATATACATAACCATATAATCATATAAGGTAATAGGACCTCATCCAAGGGGATAAATTGAGCCAAAACAAACACGTGGTTGTACTAAAATTTGGCAATTTCGTACCCCTAAAAGGGAACGAGGTGAACCACCCAAATTTATCATAATACATGTTAGGGTCCAGTACTATAATACCAAATATATAAAATGAGCAATTTCTAAAATTTAAGGGGTGGGCCAAGGTACCCCTCACAAATTTTAAAAGGAGTGCACAAATGTACCTATGTCTTATGATAGGGAATAGACCCCTATACATAACCATATAACCATATAAGGTAATAGGATCTCATCCAAGGGGATAACTTAGGTCAAAACCAAACACGTGGTACAACGTATTGCTTATGTTTATATTTTGGCAATTTTGTACCCCTAAAAGGGAACGAGGTGGACCACCCAAATTTATCATAATACATGTTAGGGTCCAGTACTATAATACCAAATATATAAAATGAGCAATTTCTAAAATTTAAGGGGTGGGCCAAGGTACCCCTCACAAATTTTAAAAGGAGTGCACAAATGTACCAATGTCTTATAATAGGGAATAAGCCTTATACATAACCATATAACCATATAAGATAATAGGACCTCATCCAAGGGGATAACTTAGGTCAAAACCAAACACGTGGTACAACGTATTGCTTACGTTTATATTTTGGCAATTTTGTACCCCTAAAAGGGAACGAGGTGAACCACCCAAATTTATCATAATACATGTTAGGGTCCAGTACTATAATACCAAATATATAAAATGAGCAATTTCTAAAATTTAAGGGGTGGGCCAAAGTACCCCTCCCAAATTTTTAAAGGAGTGCACAAATGTACCTATGTCTTATGATAGGGAATAGACCCCTATACATAACCATATAAGGTAATAAAACCTCATCCAAGAGGATAAATTGGGCCAAAAGACCAAACACGTGGTACAACGTATTGCTTACGTTTATATTTTGACAATTTTGTACCCCTAGAAGGGAACGAGGTGGACCACCCAAATTTATCATAATACATGTTAGGGTCCGGTACTATAATACCCAATGTTTAAATTGGGCAATTTCCAAAATTTAAGGGGTGGGCCAAAGTACCCCTCGTGGGGTGCACAAATATACCCATATCTTATGAAAGGTAATGGACCCCTATACATGACCATATAACTATATAGGATAATAACACCTCATCAAAGGGGATAAAATCGACCAAAACCTAACACGTGGTACTACGTATTGCTTACATTTATATTTTGACAATTTTGTACCCCTAAAAGGGAACGAGGTGAACCACCCAAATTTATCATAATACATATTAGGGTCCTGTACTATAATACCCAATGTTTAAATTGGGCAATTTCCAAAATTGAAGGGGTGGGCCAAGGTACCCCTCCCGGGGTGCACCAATGTACCCATGTCTTATGATAGATAATGGACCACTATACATGACCATATAACTATATAAGGTAATAGGACCTCATCCAAGGAGATAAATTAGGTCGAAAACCAAACACGTGGTACAACGTATTGCTTACGTTTATATTTTTGGCAATTTTGTACCCCTAGAAGGAAACAAGGTGGACCGCCCAAATTTATCATGATACATATTAGGGTCCTGTACTATAATACCCAATGTTTAAATTGGTCAATTTCCAAAATTTAAGAGGTGGGCCAAGGTACCCCTCCCAAATTTTTCAAGGGGTGCATTAATATACCCATATGTTATGAAAGGTAATGGACCCCTGTATACGCCCATATAACTATATAGGGTAATAATACCTCATCAAAGGGGATAAATTAGGTCAAAAACCCCCGAAATTTGAATTTTTGGCAATTTTTTACCCATGAAAGGGAACGACATAGACACCCAATACTGATAGAGGTACATACTATGGTCCTAGGCTACCATACCAAATTTTTAGATTTGGCAATTTCCAAAATTTAAGGGGGGGTGGTCCTATGTACCCCTGCCAAAATTTAGGGGGTGGGCCATGGTACCCCTGCCAAAATTTAGAGGGGGTGGTCCTATGTACCCCTAGGTCATTGACCCCGGGCCAAGGTCATTGACCTTTGACGTATGACGTCACAAAAATTTTTGCTGACTCGGCGCAATATAACGGGGGGCCTACTACTGACGAAATGTGCATAGTTTCAGAGTTAGGGCTGTCCAAAATCGCGAAAAGGCTAAATTTCAATAGACATTATTTCCAAATCCAGAAACTGTCGATGGTGGTTTTCATCAGCGTAAAGGAAGTCACGCATGCACAATCCAAGTGCATATTTCATCAATTGTAAGTAGGTGTAGAGGGTATTCCCTACAGGGTGTAATTCTCAGATATGCTCTCAATAGAGTTTTCAGATATACCCTGATTTGAAGGAGGGTCCAAAGTCGGCAAGAGATGAGCCTTGACAACAATGGATACCTAATGCTTCGGAGGAAAGTCGGAAGTGTTAGGAACCAGCAGCTCCATGTTTTTTTTTTGTGTGTGTGTGTGTGTGTGTGTGTGTTCGTAATAACGTGCGATGATATGTATTTCGCCACGCGTATATTTCACGTTTTCTTCACTTATAAGCGTGAAAGAAATCATCGCAGCATGCGTTTTCCCGAGTACAAGAAACCGTGCTGCTGACAATCTTTAGCACTTCCGACTTCGCACCAAAGGATTCCGTATTCACTGCTATCAAAACTTATCGTTTGCCTACTTTGGACCAATCATAAAATCAAAGCATATCTTAAAATTGGGTTTAAGGCATGTCTGGGAATTTCACCCTGCAGGGAATGCTTTGTACACCCATTGAACATTAATGAAATATGAAATTTTAGATTGTGTATACGTGAGTTCCTTTACGCTGATAAGGACCACCATCGACAGTCTCTCGAATTTGAAATAGGGCCTTTTGAAATTTGGATTTTTCGCGATTTTGGACAGCCCTAACTTTGAAAGTATGCATTTTTCCCCATAGGTCTATATGAACCTTTTCTCTTATTTTGATGTGAGGAATCACCTCTTACAGTTTGTCGGTATAGTTCATTAACACCTCTCTCTCTCTCTCTCTCTCTATATATATATATATATATATAGTGGTTGGATAAAAAACCTATGCAATATGATTATAATTTCATTGACCTAGGTAGCAAACTTAACAAGCACGAAAGACCATGTTAAAAACATTGGTTAGTAGACTAATATTTTGTCTTATTTTAAAATTAAGCAAAGAAATTATAACATTGTTCTTTATTTATCAACAATGTTGAAATAAGAAATCAGGATGTGGCTCACAAGTACTTAAGATTCGAACACACAAGTTGCAAGTTGTTACAAAGCCATAATGACAGATTGTTTTATGCAAATGAACCCAATAGTAAAAATGTTACTAAATATTAATTACGTATACACTTAATATTAGTATTACGTTTCTACGATGTTCTGTCTTATATTTGTAGCTTAGTAATCGATTGATTATTTCTTGGATTCTAGATATCTCTTTCCTGCACCAGGTTTACAAATGAGGGGACTTAGTATAAAGAACAATCCAAAACAATACTCCATTAGGATTAGAATTAGGAATTAGAGTTCTGGTCTTTTGACATCTATGGCCATGATATCCCGTCACATATGAGAGATGAGTTTTAATCCAAGTAAGCACCCACACCGGAAATCGGTAACATAATGTTGGAACACCGAAGATAGTGTCGGCATAGCACTGTAGGCAACCTAGAAAATGTAATAAAATCGTTGCCCAACAAAATTGGAAATGTTGTCTCCACCACCAGGTTTATGAAAAGCTGGAAACATGAATAAATTGTATAGTTCTTTCATGAAAGTGCAAGAATACTAAATTTAACAGAGCTGATATTGTAATTATAAATAAAATACACATACACACACAAAAACATGTTTTAAAAGATGCAGCAGAATTTGAGTAGGTAAACTAGAATCTTAGGTCTGTATAATGTAATGATTTGTAATGTAAAGTCCCTTCAATATGTCAGCTGATTACAATACGTTCAACTATCGAAGTAGCTCCATGACCTGTCGTCGAATGAAGTTCCTCTGTCGAAATCTTATTCACACTCCCCCGACAAAATTGGCGTTCGTGCTTTTTTTCAAAGGCTGGTTTTACAAAACCTAACCCCCTTTCTTCTCTCATCCATAAAAGGTAACAAACTTCAAATGTTAGGGAACACCCACAATCACGTTGTCTTGACGTAAATCGAAAGTTCTAGAAGGTTTAGGACATAAACCTCCAAAGATCAATACCACAAGGGTTACCCTCAATCGACCTCACAGGAGGTGACATCGTCCAATGTGAACTTACCAATATAGCTGATAAAGTAGAAAATAAGTATTTCCACAATAAAATAATGTTTATGTTTGTGGATATAAATTACCTCACTCTGTAGAAAGAGCATTATCTGGCAAAATATTGACTCAACAAAGTGACAAAACAAAATATAGATATGACACGATGTGTAAAAGTAGCAAGTAAGGGGGGGGGGGAAAGGCAGGACAAGGAATAAGATGTAGACATGTGCAGGGTAAAGGACTTCTGCCATTGCATCTACTTTAATGAACCAAACAAAAAAAATGAAATGAAATCTTTAAGTTTTACGTCCGACGGTTATGCCGGTTAGGCTAAAGGAGACGGTGAAGATGAGAAATGAGTGAAATGGTAGAATGAAAGAAGTGGGAGGAAACGGGGAACCCCGAGAAAACCCACGAGCACGATGTTTGTCCACCACAAAGTCCACACGGCGCGAGCTGGGATCGAACCAGGGACCCCAAGCACCGGAGGTGAACGCTATGAACCAAACAAGTTTTACAAAATGCTTTAAAGAAACTTGAGGCTACATGAGTTCAAATCTTCTTTTAAAAAAATGTAAGTGACATCCACAAGAATCGAACGACGGACTTCCGTACCATATCCCTCATCATGTAACAATAAGCAGGAATATTTAACTTAATCCTGTTGAATAATTGTTTCATTCATTTAAATACAACTTATGACTTTTGTCACTTCAAAATGTGGGCATATAACAAGAAACAAATAAGTTTCTATATACTATATGTTATGAAAACCGTACTATTCGATATTGTTACGATCAGAGGATACTAACAGAATAGCAAAAATACTTACAAGGAGAAGGCACACTTTGGTAAGTGAACTTCAGGGCTATTTTTTGCGAGGTGGTAGTGCACATTTAAAGAGTTAATATTACAAACTGGGAGAGCGCAATGGGCAAAAATAACCGAGAAAAAACGTCTTAAAGTTTTCTATTCGAGGCATATATCGTACGACGTGCAAGCTTATTAAGTGACATTATGGCAGAGTGAGAAAAGTCAGCGACACAAATGCAAAGGGTTCCGGGTTCGATTGTCGTTCGAGTCAAACTTTTTTTCTTGTTTTTTTCCTTCAATCAATAAAGTAGGCATTTGTAACTATAAGTAAAATATTAATTCACCATATGTTTATAATGAATCAAACAATAGAAATTTTTAATCACTTGTAAATTCTTTTGATGTTCAATGTTAACTAGGAACAAAATTTAATCTCTTCTGTAAATATTATTGTTACAGCAGTCGTTGTGCAAAAAATGTTCTTGAAGCTTCGTGTCTACATCAGTTGACAGTGTGACAATTACAAGGGGAATGAGGGGGAAATCTGCTTTCGTTATAGCAACATCCAGTATTAGCAAAGGGGATTTCCCCCCTCAACTCCTTTGAAAATCACACACTGTCAATAGATGTAGACACGAAGCGTCTAGAACATTTATTACACAACGACTGTCGTCAAGGGCGCTGATCATGGGGGCCCGTCCCCCCAAGCTCATGTGGGCCCCATGTATTTTTATGAATATGTATTTTTGTTACATGTATTGTTGTATGTATTTTTATGAATGGGCCCCCAAATTTACAGAGATATCGGCAGCGTTGACTGTCGTAACCATAATACAACTCGTGATATCAGTATATTTACAGAATAGATTAAATTTTCTTGCTAGTTATCATGGACCATTGAAAGATTTTACAAGTGATTTTAAAATTTCTATTATTTTTTCAATATAAACATATGGTGAACTAATGTTTTACTTATACTTACAAATGCCTACTTTATTGGTTGAAGCAAAAAATAAGAAAGAAAAAGGTTTGACTTGAACGAGAATCGAAGCCGCGACTCTTTGCACTTGAGTCGCTGATTTTTCTCACTCTGCCACGCCGGCACTTGATAAGTATGCGCATCGTGCGATATATGCGGCGAGTAGAAAAATTTTAAGACTGTTTTTCTCCGTCATTTTTGCCCATTGCGCTCTCCCAGTTTGTAATATTAACTCTTTAAATGTGCACTACTACCACGCAAAAGATGGCTCTGAAGATAATTTACCAAAGTGTGCCTTCTCCTTGTTTGTTTATTTTCAGCTGTAACACTTTAAAGTCGTAATTCGTATAACATCACATCTTTCCCTAATAGAAATTACAAGCATAAAAGTACCAAAGGAAGTATTCAGAGAAATGGTTCTTACTCTTCAGGTTAAGGTAGTAGAGATCGGAAAATAAATAAATAAAAAGTGACCTTCTACAGGGTTTTAACACGAACACCGCATTAACAACCTATTTATTCACTTACACCGTATGACTATTTGAGATGTTATCTGGAACCTCCTTTCAACGTTTACATCCAATGCTGTTCTGTTTCATACTAGCTTTTGTTTCCAGTCAGATATGAGTGAATTTACGGTGAATGATTATAAGTTACATATCTTGCAATGTATAAACGTATCTTTCGGACGTCACAATCAGTGGCGGCTTTAGCGGGTGGGTTGAGTAGGCACGGGCCTACTCCAAAATTGTGAAAAGTATATAAACGTTAAGAGATACAATAAGGAATAAATACATTTTCCACTATTTATATTAATTAATGGTAGATTATTATTTAAAAAATAGCATCAACCACTACTGTAAAAATAATTGGTAATAGTATACATGAGAACGCCGTGATCTGCGTTTCTTCTGTGTTCTATTACCACTTCTACATGAAATACCATAAATTTTCTACGTAGTGCAATAGTAAGAAGTATCCATGTGCACAAGACATGCGATATGCGTTAAATTCCCCTCCCCGCCCACACACACATAGTCATAGATAAAGTACAAGGGCACTACACATGCAGATATGAAGTACAGGTACGTTCTTTTTTATTTTCGTATCAGTCGATAAGTAAATCAAAGTCGCTTTGTTACTCCCTTGGTAAGTTCGTAGATACTCAATGAATAATCCCTAAAAGTATGAGCGTCCAGCTCCTTCGGGAACTGACGCGGCTTTACGTATACTATATCCAAATAATTTCTAACTGTCATTAATCAATATAATGTGTATATGTATCCATAAGCGATAGAGCGGTCCTACCCTAAATTAAAATGTTAAAGCTGCCCCTGGTCACAATTTATTTTACCTCATAATAAGTTATGCAAAACAAGTTGAATCCGTGAAATGATGGGTGCTCGTAAATGTTTTCTAGTTAGCATACTGGGTACGCAATATTGTTCTGTCGATCATGAACGATTCGATCATTATGAACGAATCATGGCGTGAATCAAATTAGTTATGATTCTTGATAGAAATGAATCATTTGTATATAAAATGGAATATGACTTGCAGTTGAAATTTACCTTTGTGTAATTGCGTACATATTTCAAGGAGATTAGGAATCACTCACGTGACTACTACTAATCTCTTTTCCAAAAAAAGAAAATAAAACAAGAGTAGTAACAATTAATTAGTAACAAATCATAGCAAATCCTCGTTTCAGACTAATATAATTATTTGTTCCTTATCATAATGTGAAAGTCCTAATAATTAAAAAAAATTACTTACAACTAGTACATTATAATAGAAGTGCTTTGTGTATATATAAAAATAATACAAATTTTTCATTGGTTTACTTGCAATAATATTGATACTGTGGCATTAATCGGAGATATTGAGTGTAAAATTGACATTTTAAAGATGCTGCCATCTATTGAGCAGAATGGAACTAATGGAAACTCCATAACGTCTATCTGCAGTAGTTAATACAATGAGTTGATTTGAAGTTCACATTGAGGAAGGGACGTGGGGTTTTAACAGATCCATTCTCTACTCAAATACAATCTCCACCAAGGGCGCCCGGGCCCCCGCAAAGCTCATGTGGAACCCCTTATTGTATTTAAGAATATACAATATTTGGCATAATTTGAATGCAATTTGTCGTAAAAATCCTCATATAGACCTATGTCTTCTGCATCTGAATGTCCTTCCCCCCCCCCCAAATTTACAGGGAAATCGGCGCATTGCTCTCCACCTCCACTAACAATGATAAAATGTTTCGAAGAAATCATGTAATCATGTAATGACTGATACTTCTCTCCTTAAATTATCTACACAATTTGATACTACAGACTGATAAATCTATAAGTAGTATCATAGGCTAGATCAGTGATGGGCAAACTTCTTTAGGAGAAGTCCAAAAAGGAAAAAGATATTTTGTTTAAGGTATAGAAGGGTCAATATAAGTTATTATAAACAACAATGGTGCATTTTATATATTTCTTTTAACATAGACACTTAATCTACTTCAACTGGGATGTACTGACTCTCACTGATTACCTCTCAGTCAGTTTCTAATATTACTCCTTCGAATGATAACTTATTATTATTATTATTATTATTATTAGTAGTAGTAGTAGTAGTAGTAGTAGTAGTAGTAGTAGTAGTAGTAGTATTCGTGATATTGGAATCATTTCGTACGCCGGAAAGAAGTTTCCAAGGGTCATCTGGCCCGCAGCCAGTAGTTTGGTCACCATTGGCCTACTCTGTTTTAGGTTATGACCCAATGATCATGGGCACCACTGTAAGGGGGCGCCAAAACGAGACTCAAAAATTAAGTTTTATAATGTGTTTTATACTGACTTATGGTTTATAGGCCAATTCTTGTAAAATAGCGTCAGTTACGTTATGTTTTTCTTTTTCATTCCACCATGGAAGAAAAGAGTTTCATAGTTACAGAGGCTGCATCGACAAATGGAGACATGGTATGTTGAAGAAAAAGTGGAGTTGATTTTGAGTTGAACGTCCCGTTCAGCAAGGAGGCTATATGAGACATACATCTACTGACTAACATGGAATCCGAACCACATGAGTTTCCGCCACAAATATGTAGAAGAAAGAGTGGAGAGAGACTTGTTATTGTTTATAGCGGGACATGTTCTTTGTGATCTTTTTCCGGGAAATGAATGTTATTGGATTTTATATATGTTACTCTTTTAAAGTGGTAGTGGAGAGGAACAGTATAGTACAGCACTTACATAAAAGAAAAACACACTGGTGTTCAGAAGGATATTGGACATGAACCCTAGTGCATTCTTCGTACTGTGTAGCTCACATTCTCTTAATCTTGTCGTAAATAACGCTGCCTTATCTTGCACTGATGCTGTTGACTTCTTCAGCAATATACAGGAAATGTATATTTTTTCTCTTGTTTGATACATAGGTGGTCTGTACTGAGAGAACAGGTCAGTTCTCTAACGGTGACACCTTTAAGTGAAACTTGGTGGGAAAATCATATTGATGCAATGACTGCTATTCGGTACCATGCTCGGGAAATATACGTGTACAATGCATTATATACACTGTCTATTGATCCCAGAAATGATGCATTTGGTAAAAGCAAAGCTAATAGTTTAGTCCATGAGATCAAGAGTTTAAAATTTATTTGCTGCTCTTACTTTGCCATATGGTTCTATTCACAACCAATCTTGTAAGCAAAATGCTTCGAAAAGAAGAAACGGACATTTCAAAGCCAGTTGAAATGATTGCAAAACTAAACAGTCATTTTGAAGCAATGTGAACCGATAGAGGGTTTGAAGAGCTACTAGTGGATGCAAGAGAAACCAGGCCTGTAGCCAGCCCAAAAATGGAGGGAGGGCCAGCTGAAGTTAGGGGGGCCGAAGCAACCATATTATAGTTCATTTGCCAGTCTATCGTAAACATTTTAGGGGGGCGGACAAAATTTAGGGGGGAATCGGCTTCCCCAGACTCCGCTGGATACGGGCCTGAGAGAAGTTTCAGAAAATCTCGAAATCGACCCCTCATTTTCAAGTGAGTTACAATTACAACCATGGAAAGCCAAATCTCATTTAGAATATGAAGTCCCTGATGAGCGTATTGCGGATCCCAAATATCTTTCAAACGTAGCTTTAAATTTCATGTTTTGGATAAGCATGAAACATAAGCAGTAAGCCATAAGCTCACTAGAAAAACGGTCTTCTCAACTAAACCACCACCATGACCTATTTGAGTTTTTATATAGGATCAAAAATGAAGACAAGGATTCCCTGATGAAGAAATATGCTGACCTTCAGATATCTTTAATCCTATCAGGATCCTGCCGCCTACAGTAGGACAATTTGTCCATGCCGACCAGATAATGCGGTCGGATTGCCGGCGGCGGACACCGGCGTCTTTCCGCGCGATTTTCGACTGCGACGGGCAAAAACAGAGTCGTTCACAAAAGAAAGCAAAGAGAGTTAGAAGGTAATTTGTTGCTTTAAAATACGAATTAGGGCTTATATTTCCCTCGTATAAAGCTTTCTCGAAACAGTCGGACGACGACTGCAAAAAGAGACTGCCGGCAATTTCTTGAAAAACGAGGTCGGCACGACGTCGACGAAAGTTTCAATATCGCGTACCAGCGGCAACGAGCTGAATTTTGGAAAAATAGAGCCTGTATCTTCTTTAATGATGAAGTAAAAATTAAAACTGTGCGAAGGGTTTTCTTGTGGGTGGACACTAATTCCATTAAATATGTCTTGTGAAAACGGAGTCGGCAGAAAGTCGGCATACAACGGACGGAACGACCGCGACAAATTGTGATTGTAAAGACGTCGAAAGGCTGACACCGTGCCAACCATAAAAAAGGTAAATGTATGAAAAGAAATGTAGTAAAGGGACTGCATGTAAAGGGTATATGAGAAGTAAATTTTTAAAATTAAATTACAAGTAGGAGAGGATCATTGACAAACATTTTGGAAGAAGACGGCAAGCAGCGGACGGGCCGACCGCAGCAAATGTTGTCGGAAAGAAATCGAAACGCTGGCGGCGTATGTTCGGTTGGCGTTCTTCATTTGTCACATGGTGATGCAGTGTAGGTTGACTGCTCCAAACAAAGAGTTTTGTTGATTCTACGCCCGAACACGACACGCAATAAGAAGAAGTGGGGAAGTGGCTACGACTCAAGGTGCTAAGTTTGGATTAATTGCCGTACCGCCGGACCAATTTTAGGAAATTTAAATGGTCGATTGGAGAATTTGTTTAAGTTTGTGAAGAAGAATGAGTGAAAGTCAGGTAATGGAAATAGTAAAAGTTAAGAAACCGGTTGTTTTCGATGTAAGCTTCACTGTATGTGGAGGTGGATAGACTATTTCCCGGAGGTACACTTGCTACGATATAGTGGCGCGAAAGGCAGTGTGGAAACGGTGCGTAAATGTCAAGGGAATGACATATCATGTGTGAGTCATATAGAACTATTAAAAATAGGGGGCGCGGTGACTCAGTGGTAGAGCGTTCACCTCCGGTGCTTAGAGTCCGTGGTTCGATCCCACCTCGCGACGTGTGTAGTGATGAGCAAATGCAAGACCAAGACCAAGACCCGGCACATCCAGTCCTAAAAGTAAGTCTTGCAAGTAGTGTTGTAAATAGAAAAAAAAAACGTTCGTATTTTTCAGAAATGTACGTTCTTTTAAGAAAAAAACATTGCCTCTCGTTTTTTTTTCTAAATTTCGTTTTTTTTAAATAGTCATTTGTAATGCATCTTACGTCTATTTAAGTATTAAATATTTTTATGTAGGTATAATCACCGTAAAATGCAACAAATTAAACGCTAGATACTAATACGCTACAAATATTTTACAATTTACATGAATACCATACCTATTAACAATCCGAGTTTCAGCAGTTTTCATCAATATCAACTAAGAAATAAAAGTAGAAATGAAATTTTGTTTTTTCGTGAAAGCAGGCCTTTAATAAGTACGAAAATAATGTCACGAACAGTATAAAATTCAAATAACTTGTCTAAAGATAAAAACTAATACTAATTTGCCTAATAGTATTTTAGTAAATGTCATATATAAATAATTTGTCGACTAGATATATGTGATATGCAGAGCCGGTGTCACAGGGATTTTTTACCCCTGGAAACTTTTACCCCCTGGAAATCTTTACCCCCTTGTCGGTTTGTGGTAATTACAAAGGAAAAGTCAGAAGTTACATTACAAATTCATATTATTGAATATGATCTCTCAGTGTATGCACTCACTTTGGGCAAGATGGCTTTAAATCCGAAGATTTGGTAAGGGGGTAATAATTTCCTAGGAAATATTTACCCCTTGTCGGTTATTGGTTTCTTCAAAGACAAACTCAAATGTTACATTATAAATTAATACCACTCCGTAGTATCTCTTAACAGACACAGTCACTTTGGGCAAGATGGCTTTAAATTCGAAGATTTGGTAGGGGGGTTATAATTTCCTAGGAAATTTTTACCTCCCTATCGGTTTCTGGTTTCTTCAAAGACAAACTCAAATGTTACATTATAAATTGATACCACTCCGTAGTATCTCTTAACATACACAGTCACTTTGGGCAAGATGGCTTTAAATCCAAAGATCTGGTAGGGGGTAATAATTTCCTAGGAAATTCTTACCCCCTGTCGGTTATTACTTACTTCAAAGACAAACTCAAATGTTACATTATAAATTAATACCACTCCGTAGTATCTCTTAACCGACACAGTCACTTTGGACAAGATGGCTTTAAATTCGAAGATTTGGTAGGGAGGTTATAATTTCCTAGGAAATTTTTACCCCCTGTCGGTTATTACTTACTTCAAAGACAAACTCAAATGTTACATTATAATTTGATACCACTCCGTAGTATCTCTTAACAGACACAGTCACTTTGGGCAAGATGGCTTTAAATCCGAAGATTTGATAGGGAGGTAATAATTTCCTAGGAAATTTTTACCACCTTCTCGGTTATTGGTTACTTCAAAGACAAACTCAAATGTTACATTATAAATTGATACCACTCCATAGTATCTCTTAACAGACACAGTCACTTTGGGCAAGATGGCTTTAAATCCGAAGATTTGAAAGAGGGTTAAACATTTAATAGGAAATTATTACGTCCCGGTCAGTTATTGATTACTTCAAGTACACACTCAAATGTTACATTATAAATTAATTCCACTCTGTAGTATCTCTTGACAGAGATTGGTTTAAATCCGAATATTTGGTAGGGGTATAACAATTGTCTACTAAATTTTTACCCCCTGTCGGTTTCTGGTTACTTCAAACACAAACTCAAATGTTACATTATAAATTGATACCACTCCGTAGTATCTGTTAACAGACTCAATCACTTTCGGGGAGATTGCTTTAAATCCGAAGATGTGGTAGGGGGTAATAATTTCTTAGAAAATTATACCCCATATCGTTATTTGGTTACTTCAAAGACATCAAATGTTTTTAAAACACATTTTTCTGACCAGAACAAAATGAATTATTTAATAACTATACAATTTGTGTTACAGTTTCGAGGACCTAACGTCCTCTGCATCAGACATTGAGAAAATCGTATAATTATTAAATAATTCATTTTGTTAGAAAACTATGTTTTAAAATGTTATTATGATTATCCAGAACCATGTAGTTTATTTATTATAACATCAAATTTTACATTATAAATTATTACCATTCTGTGTTGTTTGTTAATGGAGGCACTCACTTTGGTCAAGATGACTTTATGTCCGAAAATTTGATAGTGGGTAATATTTTCCTAAGATATTGATACCGCCTGTCGGTTCTTGGTTATTTCGAAGACAATATCAAATGTTGTAAATTGATGCTACTCCGTGTTATTTCTTAACAGACGCAATCACTCTGGCCAAGATTGCTTTACGTCCCAAAATTTGGCTTCATAACCCAAAACTTGATAGTTGGTAATGTTTTCCTAGGAAATAATTGTTTTTTTCAGTTTTGCACGTGATTTGCTGTCTGACGAGGGTGTCTTAAGAAAAAATGAAATGAAATCTTTTAGTTTTACGTTCCACGGTTATGCCGATTAGGCTAAAGGAGGCGGTGATTATGAGAAATGAATGAAATGGTGGAATGAAGAAAGTGGGAGGAAACGGGAGAGCCCCGAGAAAATCCACGAGCACGGTGTTTGTCCACGATAAACTCCACACGGAGCGAGCTGGGATCAAACCAGTTACCCCAAGCACCTGAGATGAACGTTCTACCACTGAGCCACCGCCCCCCAGGTGTCTTAAGATGGTTGCAGTGTCAAAGTGTTATTTTCTATTAATTGTTTTCTTATTATATCAATGAAATTTGCATAAGCTGCTCTTCAAGAGGAACAATTCAAATCTTACATCTTAGCGGCCTCCTCCGAAACACTGCACTGTTAAAAAATATTTCATAGTTTCGTTCGTGAAAGCAGCTCTTGACTTGTTCTACTAGTAGTCGAGATTTAAGGGTTCAGTTGCGTCGAAAGGAAAATATTGATTTTGAAACTTAATTTGACTCTTTTGACAGTGTGGAACACGGGAAGAAAAATATATTAAGAATAAACAATCTTTTGAAACAAAGGCAAGTAAATCTAACTTTAAATTATGTTATTTGCAACTGAGAAAGGAGAATTTGATTCCAAAATATTACCTAGTTTGCAGTGTAAAATATTAGATATTAGTTGCCTTATAATCTTGATAACTGTTACTACACAGTTTATAACATAAATGATTGAAAACATAAAACACATCTTTCAATTTAAAAACAACGTTATTGCAATTTAGTCCTCTCTGTCTCCCTATATACACATGGTAGACAAATTATCATGATCATCCGCTATAACGGGTTTAGGCAGAAATTCACAACAGTGTTGCCAACCAAATATAAGTTTACATTTTTTTCCAAATGACACTACGTCAGTTTATTACATATTCCAAACCAACATGTCAAATGTAAACTTAAAATACCACTTTTATTAATCAGTTTTACAAGATAAAGATATTATGGTATCACAAACATCCGAAGTTTCGAAGCCTCTAACGCAGACACAGCACAACAGAGATGCACAGGATAATGTACATCGAAATAACTTTAGCGCTGAATACTATGGTCATGGTATGACGTTTTTCGAATGAATAAAAACGAAGTTACAGGGGTTGAAAGTTTTGAATTTTTTGAAAGTCTTTATTTAAAAAAAAATCTTAGCTAAATATTATATCTAGTTACATGTATGGTTTGCAATGAACGTACAAATTATTTTACAGTTTACAGCACTTCGATATCTCAAACCGTACCGGAGATATAATAAACTGATAAAGTTTCAACACTGTTCAAAATCGCGTAGCTAGCTAGCGCGACGTACAAGGCTTGTAAAAAGAAGATTCTCAAGTCGTATGTACAACCGTTGAAGTTGAAAACTTAAAGCTTGGTCAGTACATAGGATCTGAGACTTAAGATACCACAAAGAAACGCTTTTTAGAATTTCAAAGTGGAAGCAAAGAATACAGGTGAAAATTATCTTATAAAAACGTGTACATTTTCGGACTCTATTAAACTCCAGTCATCAAATTTGGTATTTCAACATCTCATTTAAAATAAAAATAAGTTTTAGCATTCTTTATATATTATCTCCCTATGAACTTTCCGAAAATAAAACCATCCTTCATCGCCCACAAAGTCAGCGCTTCTGTTAACACATAAATTGGTATAACATCAATTTATAATGTAAAAAATTGACCTTATCCTTGAAGTAACACAGAACCAATACAAGAGACTATAAATTCCCTAGGGAAAAAGCACCCCTATAAAATTTCTAAAATAAAGACATCTTACCGACAGTCAGTGCGTCTGTTAAGAGATAACAGGGTATAATATCAATTTATAAAGTAACATTAGATTTTTTCTTTGAAATAACCAAGAACGGACAACTAAGAAAATATTACCCCCTCCCAAATTTCTTGATGCAAAGCAATCTTGGCCAAAGTGAGTGCATCTGTTAAGACATGACACAAAATAATATAAATTTATAATGTAACATTCCAATTGGTCTTGAAGTAACCAAACCCGACAAGGGGTAAAAATTTCCTAGAGAAATATTACCTTCCTATCAAATCTTCGGATATAAAGTCATCTTGACCAAAGTGAGTGCCTCCGTTAACAGATAACATGGAATGATAGCAATTTATAATGTAACATTTGAGCTTCTCTTTGAAGTAACCAGCAACCGACCGGAAATTCCTAGGAAATTATTAACCCCTACCAAATCTTTGGATTTAAAGCCATCTTGCCCAAAGTGACTGTGTATATTAAGAGATACTACGGAGTGGTATCAATTTATAATGTAACATTTGAGTTTGTCTTTGAAGTAACCAATAACCGACAGGGGGGTAAAAATTTCCTAGGAAATTATTACCCCCCTATCAAATCTTCGGATTTAAAGCCATCTTGCCCAAAGTGACTGTGTCTGTTAAGAGATACTACGGAGTGGTATCAATTTATAATGTAACATTTGAGTTTGTCTTTGAAGTAACTAATAACCGACAGGGGGTAAAAATTTCCTAGGAAATTATTGCCCCCCTATCAAATCTTCGGATTTAAAGCCATCTTGCCCAAAGTGACTGTGTATATTAAGAGATACTACGAAGTGGTATCAATTTATAATGTAACATTTGAGTTTGTCTTTGAAGTAAGCAATAACCGACAGGGAGTAAGAATTTCCTAGGAAATTTTTACCCCCCTACCAAATCTTCGGATTTAAAGCCATTTTGCCCAAAGTGACTGTGTCTGTTAAGAGATACTACGGAGTGGTATCAATTTATATTGTAACATTTGACCTTGTCTTTGAAGTAACTAATAACCGACAGGGGGTAAAAATTTCCTAGGAAATATTTACCCCCCTACCAAATCTTCGGATTTAAAGCCATCTTGCCCAAAGTGACTGTGTATATTAAGAGATACTACGAAGTGGTATCAATTTATAATGTAACATTTGAGTTTGTCTTTGAAGTAAGCAATAACCGACAGGGGGTAAGAATTTCCTAGGAAATTTTTACCCCCCTACCAAATCTTTGGATTTAAAGCCATCTTGCCCAAAGTGACTGTGTATATTAAGAGATACTACGGAGTGGTATCAATTTATATTGTAACATTTGAGTTTGTCTTTGAAGTAACTAATAACCGACAGGGGGTAAAAATTTCCTAGGAAATTATTACCCCCCTATCAAATCTTCGGATTTAAAGCCATCTTGCCCAAAGTGACTGTGTATATTAAGAGATACTACGGAGTGGTATCAATTTATAATGTAACATTTGAGTTTGTCTTTGAAGTAAGCAATAACTGACAGGGGGTAAGAATTTCCTAGGAAATTATTATCCCCCTACCAAATCTTTGGATTTAAAGCCATCTTGCCCAAAGTGATTATGTCGGTTAAGAGATACTACGGAGTGGTATCAATTTATAATGTAACATTTGAGTTTGTCTTTGAAGTAACCAGAAACCGACAGGGAGGTAATAATTTCCTAGGAAATTTTTACCCCCCTACCAAATCTTCGGATTTAAAGCCATCTTGCCCAAAGTAAGTGCATACACTGAGAGATCACATTTAATGATATGAATTTTTAAAGTGACTTTTGACTTTTCCTTTGAAATTATCAGAAACCGACAAGGGGGTAAAGATTTCCAGGGGGTATAACTTTCTAGGGGGTAAAAGTTTCCAGGGGTAAAAAAATCCCTGTGACACCGGCTCTACCGTATATGCAACACGTGCATTTGCATGGAGCGGCAAGTTTGGAGGGTCCGGCAAAATCTGTAATAAGTATATTATTTAAATTAAATATTTCTTGTTGGAAACAGTCTTCATGATGATGGTAGTTACATTTACTAAGCTGACCTTCTATTTGAATACTACTTTCAGAAATTATGTTTAGGTTGCATTAGTTTAAGGCCACATGGACAATGCTAAAGCAAATGGTCGAATAAATCCGAGCACAAATTGCTTGATTGTTGCCAAATGCAAGAATTTGATTCTCGAATAGTAGTGAATATCTGTTCCATTTAGTAAGTTATCACAGTTTTGATATGACAACTAGTCTTGTTTTTTTTTTCAGAAACAAGTTCCTTATCATTGAAGATAGAAACAAGTTTTTTTTAAAAAAAAAATGTTAACAGATATAGAAGAGAAATCAAGAAATAAAGATAAAAGAGCTAGTTGCACTGGAATTGCAAACTGATACATTCAGATTGAAGCTCGATAGTGAATTCTATAAAAACGATTACCATCTCTCCTCTGCAGATGTGTTTGCTTTATCATCACAAACATAATAGATTAATGTTTTTTTTTTAAAAAAAAAACAGACACAACGGGATTGCATTTTTAGTAAATTTTTAAGCCTTTCTGAGTGCAACTACACTTACCCTCACCTTTGTTGTTCATGCTGCAGTAGCATACTTAAAATCATGACTTTTAAGATTTGTTCTTTCTGGAGAAACGGGGAGGCGGTAAATTATGCCATTGCATGGGGCGACAAATATGAATATAGGATGACACAATTTGAAGTAATGCAGGGTGTTTCAAAATTAATATTAGGATTTTGAAACTTTGTAGTATCTATTACAATTAACTTACAATTATAAATATTATATCAAATGAAAGAGCAACTCAAACAGTTTTGTACGCACGCATGTACATGCATTGTTTCTTCTGTCTGCCGTTAGAAAGAGCAAGCACCAAAGATGTGGACTAGAGAGCAGAAAGTTTTTTGTGTTTTAATAAAGACTGAATCTGTACTGTGCAACGGTCTGTGTGAAGAATATTAAGAAGACGCTTGCAACTACGTCCTTATCGTTTGCAGTTGCTACAGGTCTAAAGCCTACAGACTACGGTTTACGTGCCAATTTCGCAAGTGAAATATTGCTGCATAACAATGAAGATTTTCTGGATCGTGTCGTCTTCAGTGATAAATCGACATTTCACCTAAGAGCTAATGTGAACACTCATAATGTTTGTATCTGGCCGTCAGCAAATCCTCAGGAGATGGTACACTTGAAACGATACTCCCCTAAATTGAATGTGTTTTGTGCCATATAGCGGAAAGTTTATGGGCCTTTCTCGCCTTCGACTAGATGTGTGCCGTGTGACGAATGAATCTCACATTGAACATTTGTAGCAAAGTCTGTTTGAGGTGCTCTTTTACTTGATGCATTGCTTATAATTGTACGTAAAATGTAATAAGCCCCAAAATTCATTTTGAAACACCCATCAACAGTGTTGGAACTAAGATGTAAAAAGAAGAGAAAGAGAAGATTATAAAGTTATTGTTTACAACAACGATATTATTATTAGTCGAGACTATAACTACAACAACAACACGAGATAGTAGTCAAAAAAATGTAATCAAATGTATACTCGGTAGCCCAGATGGCCAAAGTGCCAAACACGGGTGTGTCATTTGTTTAATCCGCTCCTGTGTGGACACTAATTAAAATATCGGGATATTATTCTTGCAAAATATGGTTGGACTATAATTTATCATATTATTTTTTTTCTTCTGGTGTCGAATTTCCTTCTCAAGTTTCGAGAATTTTCGAATTTCCTTTACTTCTTTTTTCCCTGTAGCTTCGTTTGTTGTAGAAAGACCTTAAGACTTGCCAGGTAGATATCTGGGATGGATACCTAACTGTTGACATCAAGTGGACGGGCCTGCGCGCAGTGTTGCCAATTAGGGAAATTAAAATTTTCCTAAATTTGGTCAAAAAATTAGATTTTTTTTTTATAAATCCGTACCTATACGTCCGAGTGCAAGTCAACTTACGCCAATTGAACATTTGTCCTTACTTAACAAACGCAAGTACAAATCGTTACAATGGGGTCATTAGGGAACGCACGAAAAATTCGTATTTAGGTTCTAACCCTTGATTTTTCTAGTTTTTTTTACTTTTCTTTTTACCATAATATATTTTTAGTAATTAGAAGTTTTGTTCCTTAAATATCGTCATAATACTTGTAGGATATATTAGTGGTGTACCAATGTTTAATTTAAGATACTTTGCGTCTGTCTGGTAGCAGTGTTACTAGCTACAGAAAATTTTAATTCCAGATTTTAGGGGGAAATTTTGGAAAAATTATATGTTTTGTCTCTATTATTTCCCTCTTGTTGGCTATATCGGACCAAACGTACCAGTATCTGGAAGTCTCGTCTTTGCTCTACACAACGCACTATAGAAAGTTTCAATAGGATAATTAGGGGAAGTACAGTTGAGGTTTACAGTAGACCTTGTTCTCTAATTGGGAAGATAACTGTGATTTTTTAAAAGGTAGAATGAGATATTTTTTATTGACATGCTTACTTTATTAGATATCGTCACAATACTTGTAGGATATATTAGAGGGATACCAAAGCTTATTTTAAGATAGTTTGTGTGTGTCTGATAGTAGTGTAGCCAGCTACAGAAAATTTTAATTCCAGATTTTAGGGGCAAATTTTGGAAAAATTTCCCTTTTTTATTTCTGTTATTTCCTTCTTGTTGGCTACATTCGAACAAACGTACCAGTGTCTAACACCCTCATCCTTAGCCTACACAGCGCACCATAAAAAGTTTCACTAGAATAATTAGGGAAAGTACAGTTGAGGTTTGTAATAAACCATGTTCTGTAAATGGTAAGAAAATGGTGAATTTCTGAGGTAGAATGAGATTTTTTTAAATTTCATGCTTACTTTGTTATATATCGCCATGATACTTGTAGGATATATTCTTGGGGTACTAAGGTTTATTTTCAGATAGTTTTCGTCTGTCTGATGGCAGTGATTCCAGCCAAAACAATTAATTCCCGCTTTTAGGTGAAAAATTCGGAAAATTTCCCTTTTCCCCTCTATTATTACCCTCTTATTGGCTACATTAAAACAAACGTACTACTACCTAAAAGCTTCGTCTTTGGCCTACAGAACGCACCATAAAAAGTTTCAATAGGATAATTAGAGAAGCTGTAGCCCCGGCATATTTGATTTTTGCTTGTGAGGCGTTAAACGTGTCAAAATTTCATGTGTATGACAGATTTTTTTCTTTCCCTCTTTGGATGGAAGCAAGCGACTTCAGGATTTCACTGTACCTTGTCAACATACCAAAGATTCTTTTAGGTGACTTGAACCCATATAGCAGCAGTGGTACTAGATACAAAAAAAAAAAAAAAAAATTGAAATTCGGTTAGGGAATTTTTTGTAAATATTCACCCCCTACATTTCCCTCAATAATTTCCCACCCGTTGGCAATGCAACTTACACCAAAAAATAGCCACATCCATTTTCTAAAAAACAAGGCCTTAACCATATCAATCGAATGAATGGTTTTTGAGCAATAAGTCACTAACTGGAAATGTAGGAAAACGCCAAAAATGACCTGGGGCCGAAAGGAATAATCACACAATTTTGCTACTGTATAGGTACAAAGAAACAAAAGATTTGTAAGCTACGAGGGCTTCGACTCAAGTTCTGTTGATTATTTCAATAATCTGCAACGTAAATCAATAATAATAGTTGCCAGGAAAAAACAGACATTTGAAAAAAAAACATGAAGAAGAATGATGTTTTTTATTGAAAAAAACTTCACAGAAAAAAACTTTTTTTTTTTTTTTTTACAATACTACTTGCAAGACTCTTGCACACCCAGTCTTGGTCTTGGTCTTGGTCTTGCTGCAAGAGTCTTGCAAGACTTACTTTTAGGACATCTTATGCTTTTCATAGATAAATTTTACTCTGGATAAAATCTACAATATGCAATAGTAACAGAAATACAATGTATGTTTCTAAATGTAATATGCTTTACCTTCGTGTAAGTATGATGATAGTGCACAACATAGGGGATAACCTTTATTTTTTTCAATGGGTCCCCACGCTTCACTACTTATAAGATAAATTTTCAACGTTTCGTAATCTTTTTATATTTTTTAACATACTGTATTCAATACTCCACTGGTTCCCAAAAATTGGTGAGTCCACCCCTAAGACGCATGCAAGAAGATCAAGACGGCACATATTACTGAAATAGCATGAATTGCTAAATTATTTTTATACTCTAAAGGCGTCAGATAATTTTTATTTTCAACCAAGCTTAGCTAATCTTTGTATTGAACAAACTTCCAATTAAATATTGAGATTTAATTTTACTGTTTCCAATATGTACTGTATGGAACAGAAACATTAGGCAAAAGCGATGAAAAATATTTTGTTGGCTTTCGAAAAAAGGAGAGGATTAGATGGGTTGAACGGAAAACGAATGAGAAGGTGTTAGAAATAGTAGCAGTAGGGGAAAAGAGATGAATTTTAGATGTAATTAAGAGGAGGAAAAGGAACTGGTTGAGACATTGGCTGAGGAGGAACTTTATTATGAGGGACATGTTAGAGAGTATGGTGGAAGGAAAGAGAGGGAGGGGGCAAAGGAGACTGTAGTTGAAGGAAGGTATTAAAACAGAAAATTGCTGCATCAAGACGAAGAAACTAGCTGAGGACCACCGTACATTGAAGCTTCTGAGTTGCAAGTGACCTGCCAATAATGACAGAATAGCTATTATGATGATGATGATATGTTAGCAATATTGACCAAAAACGAGAGAGAGAAAATAAAATAATAATGATTATAATCAAACCTCTTAATATTTTAGAATAATTTGAGTGAAAACTGAAAACGACTCAACTGTCCATGTCTTTTGTGTAATCTCAATTTATATAAATAATTTTGACCTATATTAGAAATACAAAAATACAGCATCAAACTCCAAGTTATTTGAAATATGTATATTTTTAAGTACTAAATATAGCTATGTCATGTATTTGAGCATTAATTTTTGTTTTTGAAAAATGAGTCCAAAATATGTAATAAAATGTAAAATGTAGCCTAGTACTAGAGGGGTTGCCAAAAAGTCACTTTGCCCGGGTAAAAATTTTGTCTTGTTCCGCCCCTGCCAATGATGTTACAAAATAGAGGGTTTGTGCAAATCTGTATTTGATCCCGTAACTTGGTGAAGCCTAATTATAAGCGAGATTCGCTAAATCTGATTGGCTGCTCTCTTTTCTACATTAATTTTTGCTCAAAACATTACGTTCTCCGCATTTGAATATATAGGGCCTTATGCAGAGTCGTTTAAACTTATGATTAGCGCCTTACTATGAGCCTGACTGCTGCAGAAAACATTGAATTTATGGCAGAAAACATGCAATTTTGAATGTATTATTTCTTGTTTTGTAATATCTTGTTATTTATTGGTTTGTTATATGTTGTCAGTTTAAAATAGTTTGCAATGATGCTATATGACTAGTTTACGTCATACGTCATCAAGTAGTGGATGTCTGAATTTATGAATATGAAGAGGCAAAGTTAGTTATCCATGTAAGTTTTTATATTTATAGAAAATTCACATTATTCAGTCTATTTCTAACTTATATTCCAATCAGCATAAGCCGATGGTTATTCAACTATTCTAACAAATTACCTGGACTCAACTATGATTACAAAATCATATGTTTAAAATACACGTTCCCATGGCTACCGCTGTGTAAACCGGAAACTATGATGTAGTAAGCAATAGTGAGGTTAGTTGGGTTCGAGAGTTTGTACAAAAGGAAAGTTTTATAAAGGTCAGACCTACATACGTATGAGGAAGGTGGGATGTGATGTGAGAACGGAAAATGGATTGAGTTGTGATCTAATGTTTTGTTTCTCTGGACAGTAACTATTTTAAGCAAGATTTGATATCCAATAACACACAAACAATTTATTAATTACGTGTTATAAGTTTAGATTAGTATTACAGTGCAAACAAACACTATTAAAAGTGACAACGCTAAAAAATGCATTACTGACTCACAGGTCCTGTTTTTGGTGAAATCTAATCTTTTTATTTAATTTTAATTTCGCAATCTTCCGTGTACTTGTGTGTGTTTTCCAGTTGTGTTTCCTTTAGTTCATTAATTTGTGGTTTGATTCTTAGTTGTAAATACTTTGTCATTACTTTTAATATGTTTGTATATATATATATATATATATATATATATATATATATATATATATATATATATATATATATATATATATATATATATATATAACAATCAAGAAAATGGTGGAAGGTAATGATATGGAAGTCTCCATGACTATACAAGATTCATAATATAACAAGGATAATAAAGAACAAACCATTCACTCAGATACATGTGATTATCAAAATAAAATTATGAAGATAGATACGGCTCCATGTTTAAATTAATTAGTTACCGTACAAGAAAGTAATAAGGGAAATAACGACATTAGTAATAGGTATACTTTACTACATACAGGCCCTTTTTTGTTCTCGTAAAGTCAAATAAAAAGACTTAGGACGAATACATTTAATGTCCATTAGTAGGAAACTCTACCTAGCAGGCATAGAAGGCATAGCTGATTTTCAAACAATAGAGAAAAATTTAATAAAAATTTACTTCAATAACGGGATGGTAGCTAATAATTTTTTGTTACATCCCATCCTCAAAGAACAAGATTGGATAGCATTTATCTCCAATCACGCCATTTATTCTATGGGCGTGGTAAAAGAAGTTGACCCAACAGTAGAAGTAGATGAGCTACTTCAGGAAATTAAAAGTGATGTACCAATAATTTCTATTCGAAGAATATACAGATATAATGAAGAACTTAAAAATAACAACCTCTATCATAATAGTAACATTCAATTCCCAAACTCTTCCACTTGAAGTGAAAATTTTTTATCTTAATCTGAGAGTTGATCCATACATACCGGCAATAAGACAATGTAAACTGTGTTTACGTTTTGGTCACACTGACCGTACATGTAAAACTAAAAAACACTTTTGTCATAAATATTCTCAAAAACCTCAATCCCAAACATGTACAAACATGGTCAAATGTATACATTGTGTGAAGATCATGATGCCTTTTTTTTACCGATTGCCAGAAAGACATAGGCAAAAGAAAACCATGCTGCTTGTGGCACAGCAGCACATATCTTTCAACGAAGCTAGTGCACAAATAGGAAAAATCTCATCTAATAAAGGCGTATCACTTTACAGTAATGTAGTAAAAAATGTAATAATAAGTAGTACGGAATTGTCAAACAATAAATTCAACATCACAAATCCTGAATTACAGTCAATGAACTCCCCTGAAATAAATAATTCTCAAATAGCACAAAAGGATCACTCCCTCCCCCATGGAAGACGTAGAAATACTGATAACTCAGCGACTGCCACAAGTGATAGATCCTCAAATGATAGCGTAATAAAAGGTTATAACTTTAATGCTACAAAAAAAAAAAAAGAGCAGCTCTCGTTCTTTCAACTTAGTAAAAAGTCTGGTAACAAAACTGCATCACAAAATAGGGATACTAAATTCAAGTTTGGTTCCGCACATGGATACCTCTCGAAAGGTAACACATCTGTTCTTAAAGAGGAGCGATAAAATACTAAGCAGATAGGAGAAAGAAAAGATCCCAAAGGGAACATTAATATGGATTATTCCAAAGGAAATTTGTCAGATTCTCAGAACCATATCTAGAACAAAGATAGCTATAAAACAAATATTGGGAAATATACTAACCTCAATCAATAGTGACATTACTAGTGAAACAATTGAAAAATTAGCACAACCTTTCTACAATCTTCTTGTTTCATTACATAATTTTTAAAAAAATGATTAAAACCATACATTGTACACAGTTATCCTTTCGTATATTTATATTTAATTTTATCTGTGTGTATATTGGCTGTTAATGGCTAACATCAAAAAAACAACTATAAATTGAAAGTGATAACAAACCTTTTTTCAACCTTTGATCTCTCTTTATAGGAAGAGTCTGGTATTACTCCAACGGAATTGTCAAAGCTATTTTACCAAATAATATGCAATAAGACATCTCATTCCAACCTATGAACCGGATATTTTGTTTATACAAGAGACATGGGGGAAACCCAATATTCCAATTCATCTCAAAAATTACGTAGTTTTAGAACATTTGTGAGCAGATGGTTATGGTGGTTTGACAACCATTATTCATAAGAATATTCCTTTTTAACCGACAAATATTCAAATTGCACAAACACATCAGGATGTTTAAATGTACGGCATAGAAATAGCGAATACAAAATTTTTAAATCAACATGCACGGCAGTGCATGGCAGCCAAGTTCCGCGAAGAAAAATGAAACTGGACTGCACTGCCGTAAGCATGTTATACACGAACAAGAGTTTTGGGTAAAATCGCCGATTTCGAGGCTCTGTTAAAACGATTCTATTAAGGGTAGAAATATGAGGTTTAGAATTTAAGAAGATATCCAAGAGATGTGCTCACATACCAAATCTCACATTCCTAGCTTCAACCATTTTTGAGTATTGGACCCCCAAAATATACAGTTTTCAGGCTCACTGATTCACTGACTCACTCATCAAATTGATTAGGTACTTTCCAATGAGCTAAAAACGTGAAACTTTGCATAAATGTACCTTATAATATCTTAAGTATGGAAAAAGTTCGAAATTTAATTAATGTGCTATGGGGAAAGTTTTTATGAGCGAAAAACTGTCCGTAGCAAAGAAGAAATAGTTTCATTCACTCAATTATCACATTGATTAGGTACTTTCCAACGAAATAGAAACGTGAAACTATGTATAAAGGTACTCTATAATGACTTGAGTATGGAAAAAGTCGGAAATTTAATTAATGTGCTATGATAAAGTTTTTATTTGCGAAAAACCGTTCTTAGCTAAGCGGAAATCGTTCCACTGACTCTCTCATCAAACTGATTAAGTATTTTCCAATGAGATAGAGACATGAAACTCTGCATAAGGTGTAATAACTTGAGTATGGAAAAAGTCCGAAATATGAGGAATGTGGTATGGAAAATTTTTATGGGCGAAAGCTTATCCTTAGCCAAGCAGAAATCAGTTCATTCACTCACTCATCACATTGATTTGGCACTTCCCAATGAGCTAGTGACCTGCACGGGGCGAAAAATTCGGCCCGAGCCCAATCCAGCCCGAATGTACCTAGTCCCGGCCCAGCCCGGGCCCGAAAAGTTTTGGAGATTTTCGGCCCGAGCCCGGCCCGGCCCGACAAGTTTTTTTTTTAAATTCTTGGCCCAAGCCCGGCCAGGGTGCGATAAATTTTAAAAGTTTTTGGCCCGATCCCGGCCTGATATTTTCTTTTAATTTAGCTCGAGGCCCAATCTTTCTCAAAATTTAGTATTAAACTTGACCTAACCCTCACAAACATTTTCTAAACTCTGGTTCACAACCTGGCGCTTGCATCCCGAATGGTACCATAGCCTCCAAGAACTTTGCCTGTCATCGAGAGAACAAAAACTCAATTTCCTGTAACAAAAATCTAACTTAATTGATTTTTAGCATAAAGTGAAAATGGCAATATTTTTTAGCGACAGGCAAAACTTTCCCACACCTTCTTGTCATATTTTGGGTTCAGTGAAGGTCAAGGTCAGAGCTGAATTTACCGCGCAATGCCTGCAATCCTCTATAGTGAAAGTGGAGCCGCTAAGTCACACAAACTGTAAATAGCTATTGCATTCTTTGTAACATTTTTCACGGGCACACTTCTTCAACGTTTGGCTTTATTCCAATTATCGTTTAACGAAAGTCAATAATTATTAAAGAATTGCAATTAATCGGCCCTAGCCCGGCCCGACCTGAAGAGAAATCAGTGTCGGCCTGCCCAAGCCCGGCCCGTGCAGGTCTCTACAATGAGCTAGAGACGTGAAACTCTCCATAAAGGTACTTTGTAATGACTTGAGTATGGAAAAAGTCCGAAATATGAGGAATGTCCTATGCAAAATTTTTATGAGAGAAAGCTTATCCTTAGCCAAGCAGAAATCGGTTCATTCACTCACTCATCACATTGTTTAGGTATTTCCCAATGAGCTAGAGACGTGAAACTCTGCATAAAGGTTCCTTATAGTGACTGGAATATGGAAAGTGTCCGAAATTTAAGGAATGTGTTAAGGGGAAGTTTTTATGGGCGAAAAACTGTCCTTAGCTAAGCATAAATCGTTTCATTTACTCAATTATCACATTGATTAGGTACTTCTCAATGAGACAGAAATGTGAAACTGTGCATAAAGGAACGTTATAATGATTTCAGTATGGAAAAAGTCCGGAATTTAAGGAATTTGCTATGGGATTTTTTTGGGAGGCGAAAAACTCTCAGACAAAAATGATAATAAAACTAATGCTAATCTAACCATAACTAGCGACACACCGAATCTGCCCTAAAGTATTTCCTAGTCCAAGTCCTAGCCGCATTTTCGCCGATCCCAAGAGGTTCGTCCAATACATGGCTGAAGTAGCACTCTTTTTTTCCACGTAAGTATGACGTCACAAAGATTCAAGTTCAACCTGCTACTATCCTTGTTGCTTTCGTTTCTCTGTTTTGTGTGTGTGAATGTTTAAAAACAGAGAGAGGAGATTATCAATATTATTATTTGTAAAATACATTGCATTATAATTCTTGATTTATGTTCACTTCTTATGGGGTACAAATAAATTATCCTTAAATAAGTCTTCGTCCAAATAAAAGTGTTATAAAACGCACTTCACATGAATGTTATTATTGACTGCAATTTTAACATTTTTATTAAATCCCAGAGACAATAAGAGCTGATGGTGCTTACAATGAATACACTGGCTTTTGTAGAAATCGTGCACTTTGTTATGCAACACCTTCTTTTGATTTCAAATTTACGTACAAAACTTGGATTCCACTGAATTGATGGTGTAAAATTGAAAACGTGTTGGCCTTGTTACTTTTACCATGTACAAAAATGTTTCTAAGATTACCGTTACACCATAAATAGGTCTAGTTTAGAAGTATTTTGCCGCAAATATCGTTGTAGTGTCGTTATTGATAAGTTATGATCGGTTCAATTGCACGACAAATGCCCACCAAACTGAACTAGATGGCCGTAATTAGCTAACATTCTTTATGAACCACATAAGGTTACCAACTGGAGTATACAAAATAAATTGCATTATATTTCGTTTGAGTTTAGCACCCCTTTCAACACCAAGGTTATAATGAAACATGGACCTATTGCTTCACGTGGAATCCGAACCACATGGGATTACGCCGCGAATCGAATCCGGATCTCCTGGGTCAAAAACGCGTGTTAACGATATAGTTCCAGACAATGTAAAGTTAATCCTGCTTTTCTTTAGAATGAATATACCAGAGTCAACTTTACATCGCCTTAAACTTTAAACCAGTGGTTCCCAAGGGCCAGCCTTTTGAAGGGGACTTGAAGAACAAGCGAGGGATCACAAGCTGACTACAGAAATATACTATAAAATTGTCAAAAAAATTAACAGATGTTACGTGTTTGATATTTTGTCTTTCTTATACTCCCATTCGAGACTTTTTAGTAATTTAACACTTCATAAATATAAACAGATGAAAACAAGGCGAGTGGTTTGAGGTTTGGAGACCCGTTCCGCAGCAAAGGTATATGAGACTTGAAGCTACTGCTTAACGTAAAATCCTAACTACATAAGTTCTCGCCGGAAGACAAACTCAGGTCTCCCGCGCCGAAGACGTCTAGTGTTGTTGTTTATAAGTTTGTAACACTATACTTACATGCTTCAGTGTATAGACAAGCTAGTTCCTCCTCAGAAATTCTCTTTCGTTTATAAATTACTACATATAGCTTCCTAATAGGTAGGTGGATAGCATACACACCTTTGGCGCATGAGGCCCGTGTTCGACTCCTGTTAGCTCATAAGGCTTCTGCTGAAAGGAACGCTAAATTCAATTTGAAAATCAAATCTAAATTACTACATCTTTCCTGTAAATTGCCAGCTTTTGGAATGCGATTTCAAAACATGTTCGTATCCAGGGGGGTCAAGGGGGCCGGTCCCCCTAAAATTTTCACGGTAGGCTTGCAAATGAACTATAATATGGTGGAGAACTATAATATGGTTGGATCGGGACCTCCCTACATTTTTGGGCTAGCTACCGGCCTGTTTCAAAATCTGCAATAAATGCAACATATAATTGTCTGCAGTGTTTTAAGGCTAGTATTTTCAGATCTGTTATTCTTGCTCTTAACCTCACTCCATATGCTATTCAGGTGTCTGTTTTATTAGGTCGCCTACACTTCCCAGTGGATTATGAAGGAAATCCTTTTTGAAAGCATTCGTAGCAGAATGAAAATCTGCTGATGGAATAGGCCAATTTAAACATTACGAGTTTCGTGTAGAGATAATTTTAAAAAATGAACTCCTGTAGTTTGTACGTGCATTGGACGTAGAGAGATATTTTGTAACAGATGTTATTGTCGCGTCTTTATTGATAATGGTTTCTCGATGCACAAGTGCGTAAAATACACGTCAATCTGTGCTGACTGGTCTGTACAAGCTAGTTTTGCATCAAGTCCGCACAAGGGCAGGGTAAAGCAGGAAGCACAAGTGCGAGCTTATAAAATATTAAAGCAATGGTTCCCAACCGTTTACCTGGCGCCTCCTTCTTAAACCCTGTATACGGTACTTCTCGCTAACCTCCCTACCACTCATTGTCCATATGTGCTTTTTGTCTGATTTCAGATTCATCATTGAAATCTCAAGTCTTCAATAATAATAATAATAATAATAATAATAATAATAATAATAATAATAATAATAATAATAATAATAATAATAATAATAATAATAATAATAATAATAATGCAATCATAACCATATTTTCATCTTTACTTTCCTCGTAGCTATATGATTAGCATAGACGTCTTCAGCGCGAAAGATCTGAGTTTGATTTTCGGCGAGAACTTATGTAGTAAAGATTTGACGTTAAGCTGTAGTTTAACGTCTTATATAGCTTTGCTGCTTGAACGGGACTCCCCAAACCTCAAACCACTCGCCTTGTTTTCATCTGCTTATATATATATTAAGTGTTTAATTACTTAAAAGTCTCGAATGGGAGTATAAGAAAGACAAAATGTCAAACATGTAACATCTGTTAAGCTTTTTGACAATTTTATAATTTATTTCTGTAGTCAGCTTTTAATCCCTTGCTTGTTCTTCAAGTCCCCTTCAGGAGGCTAGCCAAGTCTAAGGCGATGTAAAGTTGACCCTGGTATATTCATTCTAAAGAAAAGCAGGGTTAACTTAACATTGTCTGGAACTATATCGTTAACACGCGTCTTTGGCCCAGGAGATCCAGATTCGATTCGTGGCGCAATCCCATATGGTTCGAATTCCACGTGAAGCAATAGGTGCATGTCTCATTATAACCTTGGTGTTGCAAGGGATGCTAAACTCCAACGAAATATAATGCAATTTATTTTGTATACTCCAGTTGGTAACCTTATGTGGTTCATAAAGAATGCTAGCTAATAATGGCCATCTAGTTCAAGTTGGTGAGCATTTCTCGTGCAATTGAATCGATCATAACTTATCAATAACGACACTACAACGTTATTTGCCGCAAAATACTTCTAAACCAGACCTATTTTTGGATGCAAATATAGACCCAGATAGCACAGAAAAATTTTAAAAAATGTTTAAAAATTTGCAAAGGCAAACTAAAAAGTTTGCAAAAAATTTGCCTTTTCAAATGAGAAAATTTGCCAAAAGTTCAATGCAAATAACGAAGTTGACGCTGGCTGAGTTTGCAGCAAAGTTGCCTCAGAAAATGAAAACATCTGCCAATACAAACGAAATGTTTGCGACTGCACAGCAAGAAAGTTTGCCAGGACTTTGCTGCAAATATTTTGTGCACATTTTCTTTGACAAAATTTTCGAAAATGAGCTGATGAATTTGGTGAAAATATTAAAAGGTTTGCAGCAACATTGCAGAAAGTGTTTTCACGATCGCAAGATCATGTTTGCTGCAAATGTATCAGGTAATGTTTGCTGCAAATTTATAAAGTGAAACCTAACTTTATGAAACATCAAAATTTTTATAATGTGGATCCGTCTTTTCTTAGTGGCAAGCATTAAACATCTTTAGCTACTTGCCAAAGATAAGAAACTTACGAACGATAAACGCACAGACAAAGGATATCGCAATTTATCTACTTACTCAACGATCATATCCCTGTACTTACTTTCACACACATTCACAAAATAACGTCAGGCTGCCTGGGTCAATAAAAAACATCTGATAAGAGACCAATGAGTTTATTCTGGAGTCCTCTGATGTATTGTTTTTTCTCAATTCTCACTTCCCGCTTGTTTTGTCACAGTTGATGTAGCGCAGTGAATTCTGGGTACCATGCGCGCGCACTCGGTAATATCATCACATATTTGCTTTCAGCAAGCTTTTCGAAACAAGTTTTTTACAGAGTTGCAAACTGTTTGCGACGGCAAACTTTCAACGCTATATTTTCAAAAGAGATGCAAATTAATTGCAGTGGTGAATTTATTTTTACAAATCAGCGAAAATTTGCAGATCATATTGAAAGCTTTTAATAAATATTAAGAAATTTTGCCTTCGCAAACTTTCAGATTGTTTGCTCCACTAAACGAAGCAAAAATTTGCCGCAAGTATTCGTGCTATCTGGGGACGAATTGGAGCGTGTAATGTAAAGTTAATCTTAGAAACATTTTTGTACATGGTAAAAGTAACAAGGCCAAGACTTTTCAATTTTACACCATCAATTCAGTGGAACCCAAGTTTTGTACGTAAGTTTGAAATCAAAAGGTGTTGCATAACAAAGTGCACGATTTCTACAAAAGCCAGTTTATTCATTGTGAGCACCTTCAGCCAGGCCCGTATCCAGGGGGGTCTAGGGGGGCCGGGCCCTCCTAAATTTTTACTGGCCCCCTCTAAAATTTTCACGGTAGGTTTGCAAATGAACTTTATTATGGGATGAACTAATATTTTCGGATCGGGTCCCCCTAACTTCCACAGGGCCCCCCCTACATTTTCGGGCTGGCTACGGGCCTGCCTTCAGCTAATATTGTGACTGTGATTTAATAAAAATGTTAAAATTGCAGTCAATAATAACATTCATGTGAAGTGCTTTTTATAACACTTTTATTTGGACGAAGACTTATTTAAGGATAATTTATTTGTACGACATAAGAAGTGAACATAAATCAAGAATTATAATGCAATGTATTTTACAAATAATAATATTGATAATCTCCTCTCTCTGTTTTTAAACATTCACATACACAAAACAGAGAAACGAAAGCAACAAGGATAGTAGCAGGTTGAACTTGAATCTTTGTGACGTCATCCTTACGTGGCCAATAAGAGTGCTACTTCAGCCATGTATTGGACGAACCTCTTGGGATCGGCGAAAATGCTAGCAGGAGCCCTCCTGATAATAGTAATCACGCTTTTCTGATTCAGGGTGCCTATCACCTAATTTCCGTCTCACTCCTTGTAATTTATTTGTGTTCTATTTCTTTTTGAGGGGTCATTAATTGTTAGGAGATATGTCATGGGCTGGTAATGTTTTTAAATAATTCACATGCTTATATTATAAGTTTTCAGGTTTATGCTGTGCAAATAATGGATAATGGATAATTTTGGATGTATCTGTTAGATAATCGACTCTATTAATCGATTATGTTTAGTGGATTATCTGTGGCTTAGTTATAGCTAATTATTTGTGGTATAGAAGCTATTGAGTAATATATATTTAAAGTGCATTTGGATTATATGTTGATGGACTCTGTTGCTAAGACTACCACGGAACTTAGTAACGTGCTCTTGATGAAATTATAGATAAACTAAATTGTGTGGAGATTAAATGGCGTTCGATGTAGGAACAGCCATCTCGAACTCCAGTTTAATTCAATTTTATTCTGATACAAATGTTCTTTTTTAGTTCTTGCAGTGTGTTACGAGGTAATAGTATACAACAGTACCTCATGATCTGTGAGCGTGGATACTTCCTACTGTTGCACCTCGTATAAAAATGATTTTATTACATTTAGAAGTAGTAAGAAGCATCCACGTGCACGTGACATGCGATATGTGTTTCAAATCCCCCACATATATTCATACACTACGTACAAGGGCACATTATTATTCTTCGCATACCATAAAACACAACGAAACGCAACGCAAACCGACGTACATATTATTTTATATTACTCAGTAACTAAACGAAAGTCGCCTTGTTACCTCATTTTCAAGTTCCTATATCCTCAATGAATAATCCGTAAAAGACTGCACTTCGTGAGTCCTCGCTGAATGATGAGGTACTGTCGTATACTATATCCTGTTACGATTTTTTTCTTAGTGTGGACATATATAATGATAATAATATTAATTGTACAACGTTCATAGCTGAAAAACAATTAGTTTAACACGAGCGATTTCGGGCATTATGTCTGCGCCATTTTCTCCAAACTATAGTGCATATCCATGTGCTTAAAACAATTTGAAACTTTTTAACAATTTAGATGGTAATAGCTGACATGGCTTATGGCTGCAGCAACTACTATTTACAACCACGATAGTGGTTGTAGAAACAAGAAACAAACTCAACTGCGGATAGTAAATAAGAATAACTCTGGCGCAGTTTCTGTTTAGACGCTCCCTTTTTCACTCATTGGAAAATTGTATTAAAAATAAATCTAACGTTTGCCGCAGCCCCAGTCGATTAAGAATCTACACTTCAGTATAACAAGAAGTCAGCCATTCCAAACTTTTTCAGTTATCATAAATCTTTCCTAAATCTATCGTAAATTCTTAGGTAGCCTACATGTATGTATCATCTATAGTAGCTGTTTGAATTGATATTCACGTATCTGTTTCTTAGTAACGTACAATAGGTGTTCTGTTTATTTGAGGTTTTCAACTGGAAATATTATGTATATTGGAATTTCTGTTGTTTAGGCTATTTAAGGACGAATGAAGATGGAGATGATAAGATTAGCCGACGGCTCTGAGTTGAAGGTCAAAATTATTAAAATTTTGGGGGACGGATCGTGTTTATTTCGGGCACTATCGTATTTCTTGTTTGGTAATGAAGAACGTTATCTAGAAATCAGAATTCACATAGTTGAATATAAAGTGGGAAGATGGGAGGAATACAGAATGCGGACATGTGACGTTGGAAATCCCTATCCTTCTTCCCGAGAATACGTGCAAACGATGATGAGGCACATGACTTGTGGATCTGCATGCGAAGTCCAAGCGGCATCGGAAATATTTAATGGTCATCGTTTTGAAATCTATGTGGACGGGAAGCATATTTACAGTTTCGGGTCCGGATTCCCAAAAAGACTTAGGTTTTCGGAAGACCTACAGAGTGGTCATTTTGATGCGCACGAGGTGTTAGACGATTTAGACAGAAGACAAGGGAATGAAGATTTCTAGTGTGTATTAAGTAAGGTTAGTAGAGGAAGTGAAATGGAGCTCGTTGTTAAGAGGTCACCTAAGAATCCATTCTGTAAACAAACGACATGGGATGCAGAAATTAGTGTTGAATCGAGTGCATCTAAAAAGAAGTTTGGAAGTCCAAGAAAAATTAAACATGGTGCCAAGAAAAGTTCTCATCTTAGTAGGGCTGAACAAATCAGACGAAATTCTGAGAAATACGCGCGAAAAAAACATTAACCGAAAAGCGGTTGATAAATACGTGAAAAATACCTAATGTTCACCGTAAGGCGGTTAAGAAATACATGGAGAAAATCCCCATGTTAACCGAAAGGCTGTTAAGAAATATGCTACAAAAAAAACCTCATGTTCACCGAAAGGCAGTTGCAAATTACAACAAACGTAATCCGGAGGTAAACCGAAGTGCGGTGAGGCGTTATACTGCCAAAAGAATAGCAGATTTGAAGGATATTAGGGGCACTGTAAAACAACTAAAGCAAAAATACGAATTACGGAATAGGTCTTTGTTTAAATTTAAGGGAAATTTGGAGGCAGTTCTTTTAAAATTGGCCAAAAAGGTTAGTGGAAGAAGTGCTGCAGAAAAACGCATGGAAGCAGAAGCATTGCTAAAGTAAACTCTGCTTGAGAGATCAAAGGCTGTTTGGCAATACATGAATGTTTGGGAAAGTATGAAAAAACTAGTCAGTGTGTTTGTTGAAAGAATGCAGAATGCGGACGAGCAACTAGTCATATTTTCGAAATTCCTATGGATATTCGGCCCTTCCATTCACACACTTCCCAAGAGCCGTGTGGTTGAAGCGGAAGATAAATATGGCGGCAAAGTTGTTTGGCAATGCAGTTAATATGTGACTACCTTTAAACAGCTACAGACACTGCGATGTATCCTGACATTGCTATGTAATAGCAATCCTAAGAGGTTAGTAATGTGGAATTTTAGCAGG
This sequence comes from Thermobia domestica, assembly GCF_964235325.1. NCBI lineage: Eukaryota > Metazoa > Arthropoda > Insecta > Zygentoma > Lepismatidae > Thermobia > Thermobia domestica. The sequence continues at coordinate 397,064,478 of NC_137454.1, forward strand.
GATATGTGTTTATTCAAGCAAATCATGCCACATTTCCCTAAAGTTCGGTACGTTGGTAAGAAAACTGTATTTGTTGATTGAATGCGTAAAATATTTGCACACAATTGACTTCTCTATGGAGAAGGCCGATGCTGAGAGTTTAAGAGAGATTTGTAAAAAGACTCAATGCGGAAAATTTGTCCTGAAAAGTAATAGAAAGCAGTGTATTAGGGAGGATGATATAATTAGAAAATTTGAAACATCGTTTAAGGCCCTGACAAAGAAATCCCTAGATATACCTATACACGATTGCATATCTTGTCACTACGATTTGCTTTCGTAGTGATGTAACTTGTCTCGAAAAGATTAGAAAACCACTAACGTGTGCAATGTGGAAAAAGCTTACAGATTATCTAGACGAGAAACAAATTTTGCGAAGTAGTTTGTTTTGCAACTACTGTCTTAGCTTTTTTTTACAAAAATGCTCTGCCTCCTACATGCATATTAAATGGGTTATTTGTAAGCGATCGTTCAGACGAAATGCAACCGCTTAATGACTACGAAAAACTTCTAATTCAAAGAGCCAAAGCTTTTCAAGTTGTTGTAAACATGCAACAAGTTGAAAACAAACAAACAAACAAACAAAAAAAACATTCCGACCGAACAGGCAATTGGTGAAAAAGGTTAAATGCAGGACTTTTCATTAGCCCTTGCCCCTGGAGGAATACACACTTGAGAAAATTTTTAAACCGGAAGAACTCATAAATAATAACTCACGAGTTATTCGTAATGGTTCGTGGTGCTCCGTCAAAAAGCAAAATCATCTGGGAGTCGCTCGTTTCGGTGGATAAGATTTATAGAGTTCTACAGTATCTGAAAGGTTGCAATCACCTGTAACGCTCCATTGTTTTACCGCAATGTCCTGCTGATTTGTTAGATAACTTAGATCGGGTAGAGTGCGATATATCGGAGGTTGCAGATGACATACGAGAGAACAGGGAAGGTGCGGCTCTTGTAACACAGATAACGCTGGAGGAAGACATTGAAGATTGCTACGCGCAATATACAATATATCCTATTCACGAGAACAGGAAAAACATCAAGGTTTCTGCTCTTTATCAAATGCTCTGGATAAGGGCCGATTCCTTGGATTCCCGCGATAAGCTTTTAGACGTGAAGTACTTTCCTGATCTTTACCCGGAGGGAAAGTTTGGACAATTTCATGTGAGGGAAATAAAGTTAACTAGTTCGGCATTTATCAAGGCGAGGCTGAAGTCGAAGCACTCGCAATTCCGTCTGAACCAGCAATATCTTTTTTATTTGTTGAATGACGCGAATCTTCGACAACTTAGTGCTGGGACATTTTATAATCTTAACACCTTGAATACCAAGGTGAAGTTGACTGCCACACAGTATATTGATATGCTTTCTAAAGAACTAGAGGTGGAGTTGATGGCAATTTTCTCTCGATTGCGTAACACTGAGCAATATTGGACCCGCTCTCGAAATGACGTTCAGTGTATGACACAGTATTATGGTCCGGCTACCTGACCATATTTGACTATTAGTCCTAGTGAGTTGCTTTGGGAGGACCTAGGCCACTATATTAAGAGTGTAAATGGCCCGGAGATGGCGACGAAATCGATTGCCGAGTTAGTGGCTATTGATCCAGTTTCCACATCTCCCTTTATAGATCATAAATTCAAGGCCATGCTAGATTTCCTTTTGTCTGATGCTGCGCCTTTGGGAAAAATTGAACATTATTTCTGGAGACGAGAATATCAGTCACGTGGGCTGCAACACTTTCATCTGATGCTATGGGTAAAGGATGCACCCGTTATAGGTACTTCATCAGAGAAAGAAGTAAGCGAGCTTATTTGAAATATGTAACCTGCAAAGTGCCCGATAGGAATCTGAACCCAACTTTGTTCCCGCGCGTCAAAACTTCGAAAGGCATCGGCATAATAATTATTGTATGCGAAATAAGAAGACGAAGACTGGTTTCAAAAAGGTTTGTCGTTTTGGTTTCCCGAGGACTGAAAGTGATCAGTTTGTGCTTAGAAGTGTAACGGAATCTATAGCTGGTCGCAAGACTCTGACCAGTAACAGTAGACTATATGCACTTCCGAGAAGCAAAGATGAGGTTTTCATAAACGATTACAATCTCGCAGTACTGTTAGCGTGGAACGGGAATATGGATTTGCAGCTTGTTGGAGAAAAATCGGCAATCTTGAACTACTGTGACAAAGTACACAACGAAGAGCGAGAAAGGTCATGTAATGGATACTTTCGAACAAATTAATTCTATCAAATCGCTGTGTAGTAGACTACACAACATAGGATTACGGGCATTGAATCATAGGGACTGCGGTGCCCTTGAAGCAAGTGACACGCTCCTTGGCATTCCGCTTTACGGAACAGATTCAAATACAAACCATTCGGTGGTTAGATGTTAGCATGACCAGAAAGCGAAGAGTGAAGTCCCGTTCCGAAATATCTAAACTGCCGTCCAAATCGACTGACCTTTTTTATGAGTCCTGGGTTGATGACTATTATCCGAATAGGCCGAAAGGATTCGAAGTCATGTGCTTATATAATTTTGCTAGGCTATTCGATGTAGTTACATCAAAGCCTGCGAAAGTACATGATGAAGATAGTATTTACGAGGTTGGTAAAAGCAAGTGGTTGAGAAAACGAAAACGTCCGTATTTAATCAACCATTACAAATACAACCCCGATCAAAATCCGGAGCTGTATTTCTACTCCTTGTTGCCGATGTTCAAGCCATGGCGAAAGCTGGATGATCTTTTGAGTGGTTTCAGCACATACACCGAAGCTTTCCATGCTTGCAAAGACACTTTAAAGGAGGGCTTGAAATACGAAATACTACAAAATGATCTACGCGAGAGAGTTGAGCACGTGTTTGAATTAATAGAAACAAAGATTGCTAAGCTTGATGCTGGTGATGACATTGAAGATTATGGACCTGATAACTCGGTAGATTTTCAGCCTAACGAGCTAATATCGGCTATGGACGATTTGAAAGCTGAAAATGTTATGATAGATGAAGACCGTGGCGTAGAAGAAATGGTTAGTCAGCTTATTGCAGATCAAAGACGAGTTGTTCAATATGTTATGGATGGAATTTGCAGCAGTGAAAGAGGAGGAAATCTCATTAGATACTTTGTAAGTGGAACAGGAGGAACTGATAAAAGCCTTCTTATTAATACCATAAGAGCTTGGGTTAGGCAAAAACTTGGCAAAAATGTAGCAAGGAGCGCTCCAACTGGATTTCTGCTTTCTAACGTAAATGAGGTCACAATATATCGGCTGTTTCAATTACCTGTTGAACATGGTAGTGCCACGAAATTTAGGTTCTTGTCCAATGATGTTTGAAAGACAGTGCACGCGGAAATGCAGAATACAGTTCTTTTTGTCATTGACGAGATTTCTATGGTTTCTAACGTTACGCTCGTCTACACTCATATGCGAATGGCAGAAATTTTTCGTACTGCTGCTGAACATGATGGTTGGTTTGGGAGAAAGCATATTCTATTATTTGGTGATCTGTTTCAGTTGCCGCCCGTGCATGGGCATCCTGCATATGAAACGCTTTCGAGAAAACAGGTTGAAAACTACATCGGAGGTATTAATGTAATCAATCTTTGGAGGGAGTTGTTCACGTATGACGAACTTACGATAAACATGCGCCAACAAGACGATCCAGAATTTACTGATGTTCTCAAAAGGATTCGTGTAGGCGCACTGGAAGAATGCAATGTAAAATTGTTAAACTCTCGAAAGATCTTTTTCAGGAGTAGAAGCATGGGCGGTAGGCTGCGAGAAAATACGGAACTGTTTGAAAGTTTTCCTCGTGAAATTGTTTGCCTGCTTCCAACTAGAAACATGTGTAGCATACTTAACCAGGCTATGTTAGAAAATATACCATCCCCAGAAATAAAATTGCTTGCTCAGAACTCTATTGAATGTCCCAGGTATTTGCGAAAGAAAGTAGAAGCAGCATAGGAAAAGGCACTAGAGGACTGTTCGGTGACAGCTGGTCTTGAACATACGATTATGATAAAGGTAGGCGTGAAAGTGATACTTCGACGTAATATTGACGTTACTCTGGGACTGGTGAATGGCGCAATTGGTGTGGTCGAATCTGTTGCTTGGGATGTTGATAATAACGAAAGAGTAGTCAGTTCGCATCAGATTTGCTCATGGTTTAGTGCATGATTTGGAGTGGACAAAGGCTAAGTTTCAGTTAATGAACAAGGCATACGTACTTCGAGCTCAATTTCCAATCTCAATTGCTTATGGCATTACTCTTCATAAGAGTCAGGGTCTGAGCTTGAATAGCGTTGTCTTAGATATAGGAACGAATGTATTTACGTGTGGTCAATCCTATGTAGCACTGTCACGTGTGAGGTCCCTTAGCGGACTACACCTAATAAATTTTGATCCGAGTGAAATAAAAGCTTTGGAAAGTGCAGTGAGAGAAATCAACAGATTACGTATTAATTATAGACCGGATCTAAAGATCGTTGAGGTGAATAAAACGAAGCACAAGCGTGTAAACGATAGAAAATGGGCTTGGAATCCTTTGGCTGAAAAAGTCCAAGAAGAAGTTGAAAGTAACAGGTTAAGACGAACTACCAGATCTGTTACGAAGAGGAAAAGGAGTATGTCGCGGAGACACGATTAAGTAAGTGTTTTAGGGAGTTATAATGTAATGTGGCCAACATTGAACTTGGATTGGTGTGTGAAAACTACCTGGTTGATCTGTTTCTAAAGCAAGTACATTAATGTTGATTATTGTTATGAAAGAGTCCCGTTGATGTCAGCTCAAGGAATCATCGTTAATTTTATAGATTTTTAAAAACAAATCGTTGATGCATCCTAAAGCTCTGGGAGTGCTTTTGTAATTTTTTTTTTTTTATTTATTTTCTTTACACAATAAACATACATACATTATGCAGACTTCTTTCTCAGTTCATTTCCACAAACTTTGCTCTTCTTCATCTTTTCCTTCCATTGCACCTCGTTGTTTGTATTTTGCTTCCCCGTGTCAGCTTTTAAGAAATATAATTGATTGCTGGTGTATGACAGTGAACTTCCTAGTTGCTTTGTAACGAGGAAAATAAACATTCTAAGACCTTTGTCTTCCGCAATTTTGGCCTAGCATGGGGAGTTTCCATTCGCTTCTCTGCAACATTAAAAGATTCTGCTGAGTTTCATGTCGTCAGATGTGGTTTAAAGGAGACGCGTGTACTTAAAGTCCACAGCCTTCATGTACAACACCCGAGATGACGTCGACCTTTCTCATAATCATGAAAGGTGTTACATTGTATCTCAACTTCCATATTTAAGTTGGAGAAGATCTAAGCTGGGACCTGGAAGACATTCCGAGAACAAAACTACCGATCGAGGAGAAAAGAGAGGATTGAAGAACTAAATTTCAACGGATTCACATCAGCTCATCCAGAAACAAGACCATGTATTTTTACCTACAAAGCAAGGCAAAGTACCAAGCAGACAATTGGGAATTCTTACACCAAACATTCTGAAAGTTCATCCCCTACTCAATTCATATCTCTCTACCTTAATCTTTTTAGTTTGCAGTACCTATTTCAAAGTCTGTGTTCATTTTTTATTTAAAATTCTGTAACATCAACTTACATACCCTAGTTAAATACTGTTTAACTATCTTCTTATAGATATCAAGCCTGATAAATTTCTAAGTAAATGGTGTTTTATGACTTGCTCTTTATATCCATAGTTGGTTTAGCTTTGAACTTTTAACGTACCATTTAGGTAACGTTTCATTAGAGACATCACAATGTCAAATCTTGTATCACACATTTGGCGATGGAGCCAAAAACCCGAGGATTACCCTGCTCCCATGTCCGGCTAGCTACCATTGAATACGCATCAGATCAAAGCAGACGGCGACGTTTACGACTCTCAGCTGCCGCAGCAGTGGCGTGTTGGAAAGAATTTCGGATATGTCCAGGAATCGACATCATGCTACGCGGTACTCTACGTAATGTGATCCCCTTACTTGATGATAGCTCGAATGTGGGCTTGCTTGTAACCACAGTGGTCGCGAAATGGAAATTTGCTATATTCATGCAAAAATAATTATTATAACAAAAATGATTTAAGTAAAAAGATAAACTAGGATTTCTTGAAACAAGTATCAGGTAATCTTGCATATGGCACATTATGACTCCTTTGAAAATGTACAATCCTAAATTTCAGTTCAGCAATATGTGACAAGATTCCCAATATACGATATTAATAAGGTGTACTACAAAAAGCAATGAAATCTGAACAAAAACACCAGAGGTGCAAAAAGTGCAGCCAAGTTCGTCAGCCTCAAAAACTGTTGAGATGAGGATGGATGAGCCAAGTTCCTTGACCACTGCATCTGAAACGAACACTGGAACTTGGCGCGAGGTGTCAATGAAAATGATGTTAAAGATCCTTAAGAGATTGTGGTGGTGGGTTTTGGGCCACCCCAGCCGCCTTAGGAATATCAACTTTGCTAATGGGCTAAGGCTCGTATATACTGCAGTAAGGTTGATGGTTCGAAATCCATACAAGAAAAACCTATAATCTTCCACAAGGTGTTAAGGAAAATGATGTTGACGAGCCTTATGGTGTTGTTGGGATGCTGTTTGTGAGTATGGTAGATTTGGTGGTCACCACAAGCCTTAGGGCTGAAATGTCCCGGTCGTAAAACTAGGAAAAGGTACCTTCGTTTATTCGAACGTTATATACCTCGCGCCAAGTTCTAGTATTCGTTTCATATGCAGTGGCCAAGGAACTTGGCTCATCCATCCTCATCTCAACACTTTTTGAGGCTGACGAACTTGGCTGCACTTTTTGCACCTCTGGTGTTTTTGTTCAGATTTATATATACCTCCTGATATTTTTCCTAATAGCAAATTTTGGACTGATATTTTACATCAAAATAAGTTTGATTATATTTTCGGAGACACTACTACACAATCTTTTTTAACTGGTAGTACAAAAATAAACATGACAGGAAAAATTTTAATCAAGCATTACTAACTTCACCGTATTTATTATTAAATGATGGCACAGCCACTAGAATATCTTTAGATGGTGTAAGTGTTCCAGATATTACTTTATGTAAAATATCATTATATATCCAAGCCTCATGGAAAGTATATTATGATTCATTTGGTAGTGATCATTTCCCTATAATTATCTCTACTCATCCAGTATCTCTAAAAAGATATGATCAATTTCAGCAGGCCAGAACACACTATTCTATGGTAAACAGAATTGAAACTAAATTAAATTGGACAATTTATACCAATATTATCTCTCGAAATTTAACTCAGGTCAATTTAAGAAAGGATAACTTGGATGATTTGAACAATGTAATAATGAAGTCGGTTGCAAATGCAAAAACTGGTATGGCAGCTATTGTTCAAAGAGAATGCCCACAACTTTGTGTGTGTGGAATTATGCCTACAGGTTTGCATTAGTTATTGAAAAATCCAGATATTTGTGCAGAAATGAAGAATATGTTTTGCTTTATACAGGAGCTGTACGTTTCCTCTTTTGGTCATGGACAATTCAACCTTACAGGTAACAGAGAAGTCTGAAGAAAAGACGAACAGAAGAATAAAAAGAGTGGATACTACCAGATGCACAAATAAACTACATTTAAATTTAAAAATTTGTGTGATCGCAATGTGTCTTGATTTTTTTTTTACCACGTGTTGTGATAGGAAGAGGTGTAAAATTAAATGTGAGGGGGGTATTTTGTTAATTTGGGGGGGGGGGATTGGCGTCATAGCGTTTGGAGAAGATTGACACCCAAATAGATAGATAGATATAGATATATATGGGTGCCATTTTATGAGAAAATCACAAAAACTGTTTTAGTAATGTAAAAAGCTAAATTGTGAAAACCTCGAAATCCTCTTTACTAGAGAAACACTTTAGTTCCTATAATAAAATTTTTTGTCAAACAAAGTGAAGCGTAATATATCAACTTAATATAGTTCTATTGCCTATGGACACAGGTGGTTCAATGTCGCGTAACTGGATCCATCCATATTAATATTATCCTCCCATCTGTGTCTCGGTCTTCCTAGTGGTCGTTTTCCTATTTGGATTTCCAGTGAAAACTTGGAAAGCGTTTCCAATTTCTTCCATTCTGGCTACATGACAAGCCCTTCTGACTCTTAAGAATGTTTGGTAAACGGTATAAATTACGAACTTCCTCGTTATGCAAGTAGTTGGTGCAATGTTCAATTGTTACAATACTTTTTTTTTTTTTTTTTTTTTATGATTAACTTCATGTTAACGTTAAATGAAATACGGACATGCATATTACCAACGCAGTATATATACTATTATATCTGTCCTACTCTACACTTGTCAGAATCTGGTTGCCCTAATTCTAGGCAGTCAATCTTTTCAAGCAGACAAATAAATAACCTTATTTTTCATGAATATAATTTTATTTCTACTCTATGTATTCCAATTAAAAGTGTGAGCGTTTACAAAATGCAAAATAAAAGATTTTTTTGTGAAATGAAAGTATGTACATGGATGCAGAAGAGTATTTTCATAGCAATCCTTGTCGTTTCAAATCTTCGAATGTCTTTCTGTTCACAACGTTTCCTTGAGAATCCTCAAATTCCTCTTCTTGTTCCGGCTGCCATCTTTCTCCTTGTTTCTGCATCTTTAGCTTCTCCCACACTTTAAAAGAAAGAAAGAAAAACAGTCAATACAATAGAAATAAAAATCATTGAATGAACTACATTTACGAAGTACTAGTCGCTGTGCTCGAGCATTCAACCCGCTTTATATTATCGATAAAAATCGTCCTCACGTAAAGATCTGATTGTTTAACTTCACAAATTTACGTTAAAATCATGCTTACGTAAAAGCTGTAATTGTTTACACTTAACAAATTTACGTTAAAACCGTGCTTACGTAAAACCTCTAATAGTTTACACTTAACAAATTTGGACTAAGATCGTGCTTACATAAAGCTCTCATTGTTTAACTTCACAAATTTAGGTTAAAACTGTGTTTACGTAAAAGCTCTAATTGTTTACAGTTAACAAATTGAGGTTAAATCGTGCTAACTTCACAACTTTAGGTTAAAATCATGCTTGCATAGAAATTCTAATTGTTTACAGTTAACAAATTTAGGTTAAAATCGTGCTTACGTAAAACTTCTAATTGTTTAACTTCACAAATTTAGATTAAAATCGTTCTTACATAGAAAATTCTAATTCTTTAGGTAACATATTTAGGTTAAAATCATGATTACGTAAAAGCTCTAATTGATTATACTTCACAAATTGAGGTTAAAATTGTGATTACGTAAACGCTCTAATTGTTTACATTTAACAATTGAGGTTAAAGTCGTGCTTACATAAAAGCTCTAATTGTTTACAGTTAACAAATTTATTATTGTTAAGTTTGAATATCAACCAACATTCGGTTATAAGAATAATAATGCTTAAACTAATATGGGTACGGAGTAAAGCAGCGATTATCTGCGGAATTAAGTGGCAAGGGCACCTCGAATAGCGAAAATCGTGGATAATCCGAGGAAAGACTAAAAAATGAGGTGTAAACACGAAAAAAAAAAATCAGCATAAAAGCTATGTTTATTGTACAGAAAACGAGACCAAAACAAAAGAGCAAGAGTCAGCCGAGGCTTACAAACAGTTATGTAATACAAGTGTGTGTTGGCCAGCTTCTCCATCCAAAAAATCCTACACAAAACTTAAAGAATAAATGAAAATGTATTATGCTTCTAAACTTAACATAATATCTGAACGTTATCAATTCCGTACATTAAGGCAGAAGCCTTATCAATGAATAATTAGTTTTGTTCTGGAGCCTATAAAAAAAATCCTCTTTCTTTTCTAACAACGGATAGTGTCAATTAATGTGCTCTTATACTCCAACAAGTGCTAGATTAGTATTTATTCAAATGTCCATATATATTTTACATGATTTATTTATATATATATATCTATATATTATTTGTGTGTGTGCGCACACCCCCCACTCTCTCTCTGTCCGTCTCGCAACACTGGTAGTTTAATAATATTACAATTTTTCCCGATACTTACAGTTATTTGCTTTTCCCAATATACTATCGGTTGCTTTTATTCTTTTACTATATACATAATATACGAAGATAAGTCAATAAGTAACGGCAATATTTTTTTATTTCTTTTCAGGTTGGATCTACGATATTGAGTGCTCACTAGACGCTAGAGTCACCATTGGTATGTGATAGGTTGGAGCGTTATCACATCAGTCCGCTTTGCGCTGTTATTAGGAAGTAAATATAATCGCGCCACTCTGGGTGCACCACAGCGTTCGGTCATGCGTTTTTTGTGGTCTGAAGGTGTATCCGGAGTGGAAATTCATAGAATACTTTCAGCACAACACGGAGACATTGTGTTGCCACAGTGAAGTGTTTCCCAGTGGGTTGAACACTTCAGAAGTGGTCAGACGAGCATGAAGGATGAGGAAAGAGCAGGGCGTCCAGCTACAGCAACAACTGATAACATTACTGAACGAGTCCGTGTCTTGATTCTGAATAACAGACGAGTGACTGTTGAAGAAGTGGCAACCCATATGCAGATTATGTCATGGCACTGCTTATGACATCATGCATAACAGGCTCAAATTTCACAAAGTCTGTGCGAGATGAGCTCCGAAAAAAAAAAAAAAAAAAAAAACTCAATGAAGAGTACAAGCGAAATCATGTGAAGGTCTGTCAGCTAAATTTCATAGCAAAAGAATTATAAATACGAAAATTAGAATGAGTAAAATAAAATGTTGCTAAATGGACAAGAACGTTTTGTTTTCGTTTTGTTGTTCTTATTTACTACTCTTTTGACATGAAATATGACATATACATGTCTTTGCCGATTGTACACATACTAACATTATAAGAAATACCGGGCGAATTCGTTATCAAATTATATTCCTACAACAACATATACCTGTACATAGACATGCGACAAGAATTTTGGACATGAGTGTACCTATACACCTTGGCCAAAAGAGCCTTGCTTTGTCTTAAGACGCTTGGTCATTGGGTTCCTACAAACTCACCAACCAACAACCAGAATATCTAAGAGGAACTTATATTTTATGTGTAATAATTATTACTCTTATATAAGAACAAACTTTTATATAATAATAATAAAAGGTGATACGGAAGTCCCCCCGCCAAAACAAAAGTAATATATTATTTTTTAGCTCTACCCTAAAAGCCAGAATTCTACATATTATATATATATATAACATATCTTTAACTACTGAAAACAATATAACAGAAATACTTACAAGAAAGAGCATCCTCAATTTGTGTGACGTTGGCAAAATGTGCTGTGTTTGGAATTCCAAGACATCGCATTCCGTGAGCATGTCGCCATTCCTACAGAACGAGAAAAGAATCCAAAGCATAATTACTTGCTTTAGTGGTCATTCATTTGATACTATTGAACTAGCATCGGTACTACACAACTCTGGCACTTCAATAATCGTAGCGGAAACACGTAATCTGATCATATAATGTTATTTGAAATACATTGGTCATATATTATTAGTAAAATATTTCAGTAATGTCAAACACATTAGATATTCTATGCTACGGAGAGTGAAGCAGCTGTCACGGGTTGTTTAACCATTTGAATGTTCCACAATATTATTCAAGTAGCAGTGTCACATGTACAGAATGGGAAAGAGTTTTATCTGTATAGCGTGATATTTTCTCAATATTGAAACCGGAAATGTGGTAGTAGATTTCTACCATTTTCGGTTTTTGTATAGGGATTAGAGTGAAGAAAGAATATATTCTTGGGACGCTTAATTTATTTCAGAAAACCGCTTCTCGTTACCAATTTTACTCTATAGCGATAAATGTTAAAACCGGAAGTGGTTGATTTCTGCCGCTTCCAGTTCAAATAGAAAGTTTACCCTTTTAAATTTATGCTTTTTTACAGGTAAATTATGTAAATTATGGACTTTCAGTCAAGCAGCTACAGTATTATCCCTATTTATTCTAGGATCACAGTTCGTACTTCATTCTCTTCAGAATAGAATAGCCTTTCAAACGGTACCACTCACATGAGCCTATCACGTACCCCAAGGAAAGAAATTTTGAGGGAAATAGGGATTTCTAATGAAAAAATTCCCTTTTTCTATGTTTGGATCCCTCTGCACCCCCCTGTGTTTACGCACAGATCTCAAAATCAACTGCAAAATACTAAGGTGTATGCTGAATATGTGTACACAAATTCAGGTTTCTAGCTTGAAAAGTAAGGTTACAAATATTTAATAATGTGCTAAGAATATCCCGACAATACCCGAGATTCCCGCATAAAGCAGGAACTCAGGAAAGATTTTCCTGAGACATCCTTATTTATTCTAGGATCATGGTTCAGAACAACCTTCCAACGATACAATTTTCAGTCTAATTTCATCCCCTTCTCTTTTATGCACTTACCAAGAATTATTCTCACACCATTAGATTACGGGGTCCCCTAACATATCAATATCAAAAATTAGCTCAGATTATTTATTGTTCATTTTCACTACCAATACCAATGTAAATAAGAACGGAAAGCATACTTACTGCAAAATGTCTCTGAAATGCCTTTGGTCCTTTGTACGTATAGTTGCCACATATTTCACAATTGTAGCTGATATTCAAGCCATGCAATTTATAAAGCCAGTAAGGAATTGGCTGAAATAATCAAATATAAAAGAACAATTACTATTTGTGTTTTAATGATTAATTACTTAAATCCATACATACAAATATATTAAACGAATTAAGTGACAGGAGAGAAATTTCTCTTACGATCTCTGGCGATACTTCAGAGGTTTTTCTTTTTAAAACTATTCAATCTGACAATAATAGTTTACTTGTGAAATAAAATAAAATAAAGTGCACTTCCAACGAACGTATTCCTCCTCTTCGGAGGTATATGATGATACTATGTCCCATTTGTCTAAGTTTACAGGAAATCAATTTTATCATGCCGATTGTTGCTTTTATCTATTTTCTGCTACTGTTTGTTGAACTACTATAACAAAACGTTACCATTAAGTTCTTTATGATCAACAAACAATAGCAGGAAATAAATAAAAGCAACAATCGGCATGATAAAATTGCTCTTCTGTAAATTTAGACAAACGTGACAAAGTGTCCTATATCTCCGAGGCGGAGATTCATATTTCACAAAAATAAATGCCATTAATAATTTAACAATGTCATTCATTTAGCTCGAATTTTTTTTTTTTTTTTTTAAAAGTTTTAAAATTTATTGACAAAATAGTTACGTGATTTTATAGAATGCATTTTCATTACTTATTAAAGAATACTTACCAAAAGTACACAAAATTATTTGTGTACGTTTCGGCAAAACGTTATTGCCTTCCTCAGCAGATATGTTTTTAGAAAACGAACACTGTGGAACTGCATCCCATCGATTATCTTCTTCCAAATAGCATAATATTTCTTACGGGATGTAGTTCCACACACGGTGTTAGTTTACTTAAAAGATATGTGTTGAAGAAGGCAATAACTTTTTGCCGAAACGTACACAATTAAATAATTTTGGGTAAGTACTTTTGTGGTAAGTACCTTTCAATGAATATTTATAAAATAGTTTCAACATTGCACGAGGTCCTTTTAATTTGCTGTGTGGAAAGTTCTTATTTATTGAGGTGCACATAAAAATAATAATTTGTGTTTATGAAGTATTTAATTGGACAAATCGAACCTATAGGTCTATTCTATAGCTATCCTTACATTAATAGTGTTTCAACTTTATTATTTTTATCGTAGTTTTGACAGAAGATACACACGTTTAAGGGTTTTAAATTATTCAAAAACGAAAGGAAGATACGAAAATGTAAAATTTGCAACTTGTTGCTTCCAGAAGATCATCGGTTTGTCTTTCAAATACTGCAAATGATTATTTACAAAGTTTTGCCCTCAGGGATCATGGAGATAGTGTTAAAAATACAAATGAGTAGTCCTTACGTTTTTCATGTGACTATAAGTACTTCAGTATTCAGTATAAAAGGATCTGGATATATCGAACTAAATACCATCAAGTTGAAACTTATCTCGTGGATTGATGTATATGGGTGAGCAGTGGCGTATTTAGGGGGGGGGGGGGCTATCGGGTTCAAGCTCTTCCCCCGAAATAAATTTGTTAGTTTATTGCATTCGACATACAACAATAATCCTTCTTACCATTTCTAAGAATTTCATTGACTTTCCATTTTCTTATGCTTTTTATTTAGAAATAATACTGGATTTGTCAAATTCCATTCCATGTAAGAGCTGCGTTCATTTTTTTATCTTTCTTTCGTTCATTCTACTCCTTTGTTTCTTTTTCTTAGTTGTTACTTCTTTTCGTTTCTCCTATCATACTTTCGACCGCTGTTACTTGTGATTCAAGTCGGCCGTCGTCAGTAACACCAGCACTAAGAGGAGTTGATAAGCGAAACATGTTCCACACCAACTTGCATGGATATCAACACAACGAGACTTTAGTTATTATAGCAAAGGAATATTTACATCGTTTCGTTATAAAGAAAGATAAATGTTTGAATTAAAGAAAATCAAGAGGGGGAATAAGTAGCCCGGGAAATTAGTAGGCCAAGAGGATGCTTCCTTTTTATTTATGAATAGAATAAAAGGTTAGATTCACTGCTAAACTTCTGTGTGTATTATATTACATAAGATTCACTTCACCAATCTATAATTCTTGCTATTAAAACTTCAATTTATGCATAAATTAAAATATATATTTAATTCTCAAATTCAGGTGGCCAATTGCTCCCCCCTACTTCCCCATGTTGTGCATCTAAATACGCCACTGTGGCTGAGTAATACAGACAGAAGCATTAGGCCAAGGAGCCATGCTCAGCATTTTTTAGTTATGACTTTATGAAACTAAACAGTCTGTCCTTCCTTATTTTCTAGCAGAGAAATGATAGAGAGATGAACGACAGAACGTTGTTCATATCTTCAAAGTTATATATAAGTATAATGTTCAATTGTTTCAAACAAGAAGACAAGACCTAGCATAAAAAATAATTTTAAAAAAATTACCTTTCCATCCCAGCCAAGCGGCAGATTCTTCGGATTGTATGGAATATCAGCGTCTTCTTCGTCTTCTGACTCAGATGCACTCATTTCAGCGTCTGAATCATCCCGCTCACCTTCAGTGCGCGCTTGTTTCCGCTGAACATTCTCTTTCGTTGCGTTACGCTGTTCAGACAGGAGCTCTGCTAACCTGAGAAAGAAAAAGGTTTTAAAACATTAATTTCCAAAACTATATATTTTTTTTTTTTTTTAATAAGTTTTACGTATATACAATTTTATTTTTATATAGGTTTACAGTTTGCAACTTTATCCATCACGACTCTGGAACTCACTAAAGGAATAATTAATACTTCTGATCACACTACAGTGTAACGGTTTCGACAACTTAAAGTTATCTTCATCAGACACTAACTGAAAGAGATATCTTCAGAGCATAGAAATTTATACTAAAAGTGAAAGTACTAAAATTCATTGTTTGTATGGGAAGCCACATGAGTTGTACTTCCCCGGGTGTCATATGTCGGCCACCTGCTCTGTACCCTTAAACCTGTGTTTATCTTTTCCGAACATATGTAACACATTTATTGTTTATACTTGACCAGTTGCCTTAAAAACTTTTCTTTAATATTTCTTTCTCTTAATAAAAGTTTTTTAAGGCAATTGGTCAAGTATAAGCAATAGGTGTGTTACATACGTTTGGAAAATATAAACACAGGTCGAAGGGTAATTAAGTCAGAACAGGTGGCCGACAGATGACACCCGGGGAAGTACGACTCAGGTGGCTTCCCATATAAACAATGAATTTTAGTACTTTCACTTTTAGTATAAATTTCTGTGCTCTGAAGATATCTCCTTTAGTTAGTGTCTGATGAAGATAACGTTAAGTTGTCCGAACCGTTACACTGAATTTAGGTTACAGTTTATGTAAGTACTGCGTATATCAAGATACAAGAAATAAAATTGATTTAACAGTGCTCCTAAGGGTAGGGTTTATTAAAAGCGCCTTGGTCACTGATTTCTCTTTCAGAACTTTTATTTTGCTGCCCACTGATGGAATTAACGAATGTGAATATTCTTTGCCAATTGAGATCTTAATTCAATTTCAAGTCAAAGTACAATCTTCTCCGTCTTTTCCCACTTACGTGGGGTTGACATTTCTGATGATTCTTCTCCATAAAGCCTTGTCCCGGAATTCTCTTCCTGTTAGAAGTCATTCTGAACCATGCTCAATCATTTCCTTCTTGATTTCCCTCTACCTCTCTTCCCATCCGCTTCCACCGCCATTACTCTTCTGATTACATAGTCATTTATGCTACTCATTAGATGGCCATAGCACTGCAGTTTTCTTTCCTGGATCTTTCTTTGATGTCTCTGCAACGTTGGGTGTTCCGCTTACTCTCTCATCCCTCGCTCTTTCTTCTCGTTATCCACACACCCAGCGTGGCATTCTCATTTCAGTAACATTCCATCTTTTTTTATTGTGCTTTCTTTATTGGCCATGTTTCTGCTCCGTCGACACTGTATCATTGCCGGTCCAATCATTGTTTTGTAAATTATTCTTTTATTCTTCACCGTGATTTTGTGGTCACACAGAACGTCACATACTTCCAATTTCACCATACTTCTTGTATTGTGTGTTATTTAGACCTGCTATACACTATGAAATAAATCCTAGGAAATATCTAAGAATTTTTCCTAGAATCAAAATCGCAACATGTATGGCATCAGATCGCATGTCATTCCCTATATTCTGAACGATCCTATGAGATTTCTCTTGTTTAGAGCACGTTCTATTTCGGAAAGAGATTTCGTAAGATTTCGATTGAAGCGGCATCAGGTGAGAGAAAGTGAAAACAAATTTGTTTTCTCCTCGCCTGCTGTATGTGAGTGAAAGAGCAAAAATACTCGACAAAATGAACAGTGGTGCAGGGACTAATGAGGTAAGTTTTGCTCATTTATATTCTGATTTTTATGCTTTTATAGAAGTGTGCAAGTTAATAATATAGCGCCCCTGGTATTAATATGAGTGGATCCCCAACGTCATTCGGTCACACAGGAAAACTCTTCACGTGTATGTGGGCCGCAGTGGCTCGGTGCTAGAGCGTACACCTCTGGTGCATGAGGTTTCGAGTTCAAACCCTGTTCCCGCCAAGTGAACTTTGTGGTGGACAAACATTGTGTGCGTGGGTTACCTCGGGGTTCTCCCGTTTCCTCCCACTTTCTTCATTCCATCATTTCATTCATTTCTCATCATCACCGTCTCCTTTAGCATAACCGGCATAACCGTGAGACGTAAAACTCAAAGATTTCATTCCTTTTTTTTTTTCTTGACGACTTTCTACGAGATTTGTAGCAAGATTTTTCTGAAGATAAATCCTAAGATACTTCCTAGGATTTATCTCATAGTATATAGCAGACCTTACACGTCCAAACCACCATTCTTGGCAACAGATAAGCCTAAATATTTAAACATTTTCACTTCATTCAATTTTTTTTTTTTTTTTTTTTTTTTCTTTCTTGTAGCCTTACTCTCCCATTTCCTTTTCCGTTCAACAGATATTCAGTTTTCTTTCTACTAATTTTTAGCTCTCTATCTTCGAAAAACTTTCAACATCGTTTCTGTCTATATTACTTAGTACAATATCATTGACAAACATCATATACCAAGGAACTTCATCCCTCACATGCCAGACATTCGTGAAGATTCAGGTGAAAGTACAGTGAAACTTCTAAATAACGCACACCGATGAGATACGAGTCTCCCGGAATGTTGTTGCAGTTTTGGCGTTTGTGATACAACCACAATGAATCTGCTACAGTACTGTCCTTACGTTGCCTAATTGTAAATTTGACAAATGTGAGTCGTAGCTGGGGGGGGGGGGGGAGCGGGTTGGTCAGCCTGGGCGCTGATAGCAAGGGGGCGCCGAACGGGCAAGAACAGAAAAAGTGTTGGAAATGAGTAAACGACGAGTCGCCCCGAAAACTTATTGGCGTCCTATTAAATCAATATTGTCGTCGGTTTGCAAGGAAATAGATTTTTTAAAAAATTTCTTGCTCGCTCCCCTCGCAACCAAACATCTGAATACGACTCACAATAAGGTTTTACTTATTACCTTAAAAAATATTATATATGATTTGTTAATGACGATGTGATATACAAGGTGCCGAGTAATGACTTATAGTGTACACAGGAGCGCTTTCAAAATCGGAAACGGTCCAAGTCTGAAATACGTGTTCGGCGTTTTAATTGTCATGAATCTGCTTAGTTAATCACACTTTCTACACAATCAAATTAATCACGATGGTGAGAATGAAGGTATGAAAATGAAAGGAGTCATGAGACACAGGCAAGTCGCTGTTTGCGCGAGAATATTAACAAATTGAGAGTGATCGAATAACTATTTTTTCTCGAAATTTGTATGAAATTGTATATTAAATTTATTTGTTCAAATTCAATAGATAGTACATATTTGGAAGCCCCGTATTATATATGATATTTATATGATTTTTGTGTGTGTGTATTTGGTTAGTGTATTTTTAATATGCTATTTAACAATAAGTAACCTTAAATTCAGAACTATCATTCATTAAGAAACTAAGTAATTATTATAGTTTCAAACTAAGCTATATTTTGGATTGTAAATACAAACATTAAACATATTATTCACCTCCATTGATCAATATTGAGAAATTCCCAAAGAAGGTCCTTCTGAATTTCCGTTATATTTTATATATATTTCTACCGTACAAGAACTAATTAATTGTACGGCCTATGGAACCCGGAGCTTCAATGCCGCGTTCACAAAAGCTCTCCAATGGCTTCTGTCCTTAGCCAACTGGATCCAGTTTCTACTTTGTATTCCTATTTCCGCGAGATCTACTCTTGTTTTCCATCTGCGCCTAGGTCTTCCTAATGGACAGTGAAGGTGAACGCCCTTCCAAACGAAGCTTTCCAGAAATGTTTCCAGTCATGGATTCAACGTTGGAATAAGTGAATTGCTAGTCAAGGACGGTACTTTGAAGGAGATTAAATCAAATTTCATGAAAACTTATTACTTTGTTTTAATAAAATTATTCACCGTATTCTTTGATCACACCTCGTACCTATATAAAATGAGAATGTTTTATGAACTTACTTGTACACTTGGGCTTCCAACGAAGCGATTTCCTTTTGTTTTTCAGACTCCTTCCCTCTGCCTACTTTTCCTGGTTTGCTCTTCGCAAATAAAGACGGATCAAGCGCCTTCTTTCCTTTGGTGCTAAACAATCTCTGGGCACGCTCTTCTAATGTGCTGTAATTAAAAATAACATTAAGTTAATTACATGGTGGGCTCAGTACATTTGAAGAATGAAATAAATACATAATATAAAAGCTTTAGCAAGAAATTGAGTGAGATGTCTACAAAAAAATATTTTCAAAGATGCAAATACATAGGTCTAAAACACTTTCAACATAACAAACAGTTTCGTAAAAATCAAATTCCTTTTACAACCCAAGCTTAGTCCTTTACACTTGAGGAAGAAAAATGTTTTTATTTCACACCAGGCAGGACTGTACCAACTGTATTACTCTCATAGCTGTGCCGTACCGTTCCGTGACTTGTCAAGGTCAGTTGCATATAGAATATAGATAATCTAATGCCTCATGCTATGGTTCAATTTGATTTACCTTCTAAAGATTGTTATTAATGTTTTTAACTAGACTACAACGGGGTATTCAAATCGATCTGAACATATTTTCCGTATTTAATACAATTTTGACTGGTATTTAAATGTTAAAAAGAGCTTAAGAGCTTTAAATTGGTAAGTTTTCCATCATATAATACAGTCAAACCTCTGCTACCGGACACCTCTCAGTAGCGAACACTTCCATAATAGGGACAAACTATTTTTTCCCCAGAAAAGTATTGGTATTGGTACGGGGATAGAACACTATAAAATAATTATATTAATATGGAAGAGAACTCTCCATTTTACATGTCCTGCAAAAATATGTATATTGGTATGGAAGAAAGCCCTCTATTTTACATGTCTCAGCAAAAAATATGTGTATTATTATGAGAGAGAACACTCCATTTTATATATTCCAGTAAAAATATGTGTATTATTATGGCTAGAACCTTCCATTTTACATGACCCAGCAAAACTATGTCTATTATTATGGCTAGAACCGTCCATTTTACATGCCCTAGCAAAAATATGTGTATTATTATGGCTCGAACCTTCCACTTTACACGCCCCAGCAAAAATATGTGTATTATTATGGCTCGAACCTTCCATTTTACATGCCCTAGCAAAAATATGTGTATTATTATGGCTAAAACCTTCTATTTTACATGCCCTAGCAAAAGTATGTGTATTATTATGGCTAAAGCCTTCCACTTTACACGCCCCAGCAAAAATATGTGTATTATTATGGCTCGAACCTTCCATTTTACATGCCCTAGCAAAAATATGTGTATTATTATAGCTCGAACCTTCTATTTTACATGCCCTAGCAAAAGTATGTGTATTATTATGGCTAAAACCTTCCACTTCACACGCCCCAGCAAAAATATGTGTATTATTATGGCTAGAACCTTCCATTTCACAGACGCTCACTGTCTTCTTTACTCCGAATGTTTTTAGTAACCCCTTTTATAACGAACATAAATTATTCTAATTTTATACGCATTCAGCACAGAAAATAAATCTTTAATTTGTCAGCTGATTCAACGGTTGTAAACAAATTCCCATCAGAAACTAGTGTCATCAGGATTATACAGCAGACAACTATTGCACACTTTTCCCCAAATAAATCACAAGCTGTCAAGATTGGTTACTTCTGTCTGTATTTTCAGTATTTAATAATAATGCTGCATGTAGTTATTGGTTTACTTTTACCTCCGACACAATCAGTAACCAAACTAAGGAACTTTGTCGAACATATAAGGTGTACTTCGAAAGAAAATTAACACATAAGCACATTGTATTTTACAATACAAGCCCGTATAAATATATCCACCAGCTAGATTTTTTCTCTTCAAGGAGAATTATCCCTTAATTTACAAGTAACTGCAGTACAGAGTACATGTTTCGATGTTAGCCTATGTTTACTTGTTAATTCCTATCATTCTTTTAGGTATTCATAACAACGTCGTCGTCGTCGTCGTCGTCGTCGTCGTAGTAGTAGTAGTAGTAGTAGTAGTAGTAGTAGTAGTAGTAGTAGTAGTAGTAGTAGTAGTAGTAGTAGTAGTAGTAGTAGTAGTAGTAGTAGTAGTAGTAGTAGTAGTAGTAGTAGTAGTAGTAGTAGTAGTAGTAGTAGTAGTAGTAGTAGTAGTAGTAGTAGTAGTAGTAGTAGTAGTAGTAGTAGTAGTAGTAGTAGTAGTAGTAGTAGTAGTAGTAGTAGTAGTAGTAGTAGTAGTAGTAGTAGTAGTAGTAGTAGTAGTAGTAGTAGTAGTAGTAGTAGTAGTAGTAGTAGTAGTAGTAGTAGTAGTAGTAGTAGTCGTCGTCGTCGTCGTCGTCGTCGTCGTCGTCTATTTCATCTTATGTATGTATTAATAACATGTTTCCTAATTATTTATATATATATATATCAATAATAAATAATCTTTGTTTTTTCCAGATATAACCACAAGAATACACGCCGAACGAAGTTAGTAACTCCACGTAAACTTTCTATCATCGATAAATTAGAAGAAATCAATTATATAAATATTTTGCACTTTTGGTGTAAGGCTTCTAAAACTTACATAACACCTCTTTATAAATGGTTCATTATGTTTAAGTAACTAATCGTCAGGACTGTTAACATCAAGAAATATGCCGTTGGACGTTCGTAAACGATTTATTAAGACCCTGGTATGGAGCGTGGCGCTTTACGGATCAGAGATGTGGACATTGAGAAAAGATTAAATATCCAAACTTGAAGCATTTAAAATGTGGTGTTGGTGCAGAATACTGCGTATATCATGAACCGAAAGGAAAAGGAATGAAGACGTACTAAAGGAAGCTAATGGAGGACTACAGATCATGAAGATAATAAGGAAAAGAAGAAACAGCATGCTTAGCCATCTTATTCGGCACTCCAATTGAATCACCATGCTGATAGAAAAAAAAGGCAGAAGGGAAACCAGGGAGAGGAATTTCAAGGATAGAGCATCTAAATGCAGTTAGAAAGAGGAGACATTATTAAAGTATAAAACAGCTCTGTCAAGAGAGAGAAAAGTTTTAAAATTTCCATGTTGCTCATTAACCTAAGGTTGAAGTGAACAACTAGAGAAGATATATATTGCAGCTCTGTACCAATGAACAGCCTTGAGAAAGTCAATACCGCATTATTAATGAATTTACGTATTGTTGACATCTTAAAAATGTTTCATGTTTATAATATCACATAACTTACTTAACTACCATTGTTACTGATAATAATAAAAATACATACAATAATTAAATTGTTACTAAGGTTTTTCTTTGCATTTTATTTAGATTCATACGAGAAAAGGAAAAAGTAATTTAATAATTTTAAGAAAACAACATTAACAAAAGAGAGAAATTTAAGCTAGGAGAAAAATCATTGAAGATGATACAAAGTTTCAAGTATCTGGCTTCAGAAGAAATAGCAAATGAGTAAATGAGAGAAGAAATTACTCGATTACAGCAAAGAAGGAGGACCTTTGCCAAAGTGTGAAACTTCTGATAAGATATCGTAACATAGAGAAACTAAACATCTTATAAAAAAGTACTTCATATCGACAATAATTTATACTGTGTAAACATGGACGACGAAGGAAGCAGAGCAGAATTAAAACAACTGGGATAAAGACAAGAAAAGGTAAACTACGAAATGCTCAACGAAGAACAGGAAACTTCATGCTTTGATAGTATGGACAATTATTAGCGAACAGTTACTAAAGTTTCTCTATATCAAACTGAAAGCAAAACGGAATAGGGACATCACTATTCCTAATAAGACAGAATACTTGCGAAGGAAAATCTTAGCTACCCAACTTCCCATAAATCGTAACGGCACAAGTCCAGCTTCAGAACAAAAAAAGATAAAAACACGCAGGTAAAACGGTTATACCCATGAAGAATCAATAAAAAAATAACTGAATAATACTTGAAGAAGTTTGGAATCCACGAAGAATAAGATGATTACAATGCTACAATACAAAGAGTAAGGTAATTTAGGAATTAACGAAGAATAAGTTAGATAATTATACAGGGTGTTTCAAAATGAATTTCGGGGTTTTAAGGCTTTGTAGTACTTATTACAATTAACTTACAATTATAAATAACATCAAATGAAATAGAAACTCAGTTTTGTACGCACGGATGTGCATGCATTGTTTCCTCTGTCTGCCGTTAGAAAGCGCTAGTAGCAAAGATGGCGACCAGTTGCTGCATTACCATGAAGATTTTCTGGTTCGTGTCGTCTTCAGTGATAAATGAACACTTTATCTAAGTGGCGATGTGAACACTCATAATGTTCGCATCTGGAGGTCAGCAAATTCCCACGAGATAGTACAGTTACAACGAGACTCCCGTAAATTGAATGAGTTTTGTGCCATATCCCGGCAGAAAGTTTATGGGCCTTTCTTTATCGGTGAAACAAGTGTAACTGGTGCTTATCATCTTGATGCGCTACAACTGTGGCTGTTTCCTCAATTTGAAGGTGAACCAGAGAACTTTATTTGGCAGCAAGATGGCGCCCCGCATCACTAGCATAACGAAGTACGCGACTGGTTTAACGACGTTGTACCCGACCGCTGGGTTGTCCGCAGGATGCCAAATGACAGAGCTTGTTTCGCAGCATGGCCTCCACGTTCACCAGATCTAACGCCATGCGATTTTTACTCTTGGGGATTTACCTTTGGGGTAGGATCATGTGTATGCGCCTTCGCTACCAGCTAAACCACCCGACTTAAGATAGAAGACTGAAGCAGTTGTTGTACCAATTACTCCAAACACACTGATCAAAGTTTGAGAAGAATTCGCGTATCGATTCGATATGTACCGTGCGAAGAATGGTGATCACATTGAACACTTGTAGCACAAACTATTTGAGTTGCTCTTTCATTTGATGTATTATCTATAATTGTACGTTAAATGTAGTAAGTACTACAAAGGCTTAAAACCCCGATATTCGTCTTGAAACACCCTGTACAACACATCACATACGGTAAGTTAGGAATCCATGAACAATAACTCAGAAGGTGATAATTATGTAATACATTAAAGGAGCGAGGTAAGTTCGAAATTTATGAAAAACAATTTTGTTGAATACAGTGACGAAACTTAAGAATCCATGAAAAATAAGTAAGACATAAGCAAAATTACGACTACAAAAATACAATTTGTCAGCGATTTGACGAAGGGTCATATCTCAAAAATCTCACCCTTTCAGACAGATAGAAAGAAAAATAATTCCATAGAGGGGAAAGCAGTTAAATATGTAATAACTCGTTACCTATTCTAGATAATAATATCTTAATAATTCCGAATAATTATCTGGAATAGGTAATGAGTTACTACATACTTAACTGCTTTCTCCCCTATGGAATTATTTTTCTTTCTATCTGTCTGAAAAGGTAAGATTTTTGAGATACAATTCTTCATCGAATTATACAATAGAAGGAGTAAGGTGAGATGGGATTCTGTAAAGAATAGTGAAGTAAGTTAGGAATTCATAAAGAATTAGTACCGAAAATGATCCAGAATTTACATTACACGAAATAAGGTAAGTTAAAAACCCATAAAAAAAAAAGATAAAATAAATATATAATATTAAAGAATGAGGTAACGGAAGGAATGAGGTAACTAGGGGTTTATAAAGAATAATTAAGAACAATTTTTCAATACGGCAAGGAAAATTAGGAATTTATGAAGAAAACTAAGACAATTATATAATACACGAAGGTAAGTTAGGAATTGAAGAACTACAATAAGAGACAATTATACAACAAACGAAGTGAGGTAAGTTAGGAATCCGTGAAAAATAAGTAAGAACATAACATAGTAAAGGAAGTCACTTTACATCCGGTGCTCTTGTATTTCTGTAAAAACTTAATCGTAAAAAGTGTCTAAAAAGACTCATCTTCCCAAACATACATTTTAAACAATACAAATAAACGGACATAGTTCGAACAGTTAAATGTGTTAAATACTTTTTACTACTTTGTGGACGCTTGGAGTATTTAGCTATTAAAGGATTAAAAAAAACACATAATGTCGCAAAGATTTCTTCCAGTTTGCAGTAGGAGTGCTCGCGATTATGGCCTCAGCACTGCCTGAAATATTGAAGATTAAATTTTAACAAGGATACAAAAGCATCCTATGCAAGGTGAGTTTCATTTCTATGTTAAAATGCATGCTAGAGCATCTAAAAGTTATTACAAGAAGATAACAATTATAGAATACAAGGAGTGACGTATGTTAGAAAAAAAATCCTTAAGTTTTACGTTCCACGCTTATGCCATGTAAGCTAAAGGAGACGGTAATAATGAGAATGAATGAAATGTGGAATGAAGGAAGTGGGAGAAAATGGAAGAACACGAAGAAAACCCAATTTACACAGTATTTGTGCACTCACTTCGCTCAAGTTGGGACCGAACCAGGGACTTCGCGCACCAGAAGTGAACGGTCTATTACTAAACCACCGTGGCCTCTAGGTGTAAGTCAAGAACAATAGCCTAAGAAGAATTAATACGATAACAATTCTACAATACAATGAAGTAAGTTTTAAGTCTATGAAAAATAAGTAACAAAATAAGAATTATATAATTCACAGAGTGAAGTGAATTAGCAATTGATGAACAATCAGTGAAAAGATAACCATTATACAATTCACAGAGTGAAGTGAATTAGGAATCGGTGAACAATCAGTCGAAACATAACCATTATACAATTCACAGAGTGAAGTGAATTACCAATCGATGAACAATCTGTGAAAAGATAACCATTATACAATTCACAGAGTTGAGAGAAAATTAGGAATCGATGAACAATCTGTGAAAAGATAACCATTATACTATTCACAGATTTGAGTGAAAATTAGGAATCGATGAACAATCTGTGAAAAGATAATCATTATACAATTCACAGAGTTGAGTGAAAATTAGGAATCGATGAACAATCAGTGAAAAGATAACCATTATACTATTCACAGAGTTGAGTGAAAATTAGGAATCGATGAACAATCAGTGAAAAGATAATCATTATACAATTCACAGAGTTGAGTGAAAATTAGGAATCGATGAGCAATCTGTGAAAAGATAATCATTATACAATTCACAGAGTTGAGTAAAAATTAGGAATCGATGAACAATCTGTGAAAAGATAACCATTATACAATTCACAGAGTGAAGTGAAAATTAGGAATCGATGAACAATCTGTGAAAAGATAACCACTATACAACTCACAGAGTGAAGTGAATTAGGAATCGATGAATAATCTGTGAAAAGATAACCATTATACAATTCACAGAGTGAAATGAATGAGGAATCGATTAACAATCAATGAAAAGATAACCATTATACAATTTATGTAGTGAGGTTGATTAGGAACTGACGCAGAATAAAAACAACTGTACAATACATTGAGTGAGATAAGTTCGGAATCTATTAAGTGCATAACAGTTAGTCCCTAAGTGTAAAGGCATAATAGACACACTGAATTCCATTCCATACATTGATTAATTGATTAATAAATACATAAAGTAAGAGAAATGTAATACTATTAAATACGTTTTTATCTTTTTGAGTATGCCAAATGACAACATAGGTAGAAACGAACGCACACGGATTATGATAAAAACAAGAAAAAATATCATTTACCACTACTCACGTAACCTTTATAAAGATAGAGGTAAACGATAAAGCAACTGTATATAGAAAGTTGTCATACTCTCACATTTTTAACAAGTGGTTATATATGTATATATATATATAAAAACCCATAATCGAAAAGTGTACAAGAAATAATGAAGAATAGCTGAGCCGTTTATCCTAATATATAGTACATTTTCCAACTTGTTACGGTCCTTTTGCACCTCTATTACAGTACATGATAGTTACGACATACAATTGTTACTCACCCGCCACATTTCAAGCCAAGTGCCATCAACGCTGACTTCAATCGATCCAAGCCGAGAGACGCCAACTCTTCCCAAGAAGAAAATGCTGACAGATCCAAATGGGCTCCAATGTGTGTCAACGCACTACCAGCTTCTTTCTATAATATTATAAGAAAATGTTTTAATTGTGATACAATTTTAATCACGAAGACAATTTAGGTAAAATATGTGGAAGTATATATTAATCTAATTCCATTTCAATACCTTTTAGGTGTATATAGTGTCAGCGTCTGCATTCTGAGTGCAAGATTCGCTTCATAAATCCTTAATTGGTGTCATATCCTCAACCCTTTGCCGACTATTTTTTACAAATACAAATTGACATCAACGTACGATATACGCAGCAAAGACATTTAAAATAATTTTACCCTAGCTCATTTATTAAAGAATATGAAAACTCCATTTTTCTTCGGCACACTTAATCGGAGATAGTAGCGTAAGGATACATTGTTAGAAGAAAGAGTTCTCATGTGTTCCCTACAACGAATTCCTTTCTGTTAAGAGAAATATCCTGCTTCTTTCACACATTCTGATGTATGTTCAATATCGAATACTGATTAGCAAAACCTAAATAAAATACGACATAATAATTGCTTACAAAGCGTACGGAGTACATTATAACATAACAGATTACTCGCTCAGTAATGTTCCTCAGTCAACTATTCTTCCTTTATTTTGAGTGTTACACTTTGGTACCAGTGTTGAATTCAGACATTTTCACCCGGGGGGAAATATGAACTCCTCGGGGGGAGGAGAGTTTGGGTGAAGTAATTTCTACATTTTGTGATTGAAATTTTGAGAGTTTCTCCGGAGGAAATGAATTTTCTTCGGAGGAGAGATCTCCCCGGGCTATCCCTTGAATTCATCCCTGTTTGGTACTCTTTCTCACACACACAATGCTTTATTTTTAAACATATGATAGTCACTTGCCGTTTCAACTATATTGTAAATTAATTTAATAGTATTTCATACTATGTATAACAAAATATAAATATATAAAAATTTTTTTAAAATTAGTCATCATCATCATCATCATCATATGATTCCTGTCGTTATCGGCAGATTACTTGCCGGAACTGAGAAGTTTCCATGTTCCGCGGACTTCCGCTAACCTCTTCGTCTTCACGTACGATTTTTCTATTTCGATATCGTCCATTACTTGTAATCTCCTTCGCCCCCTCTCTATCTTTCCTGCCACCATACCCTCTAGTTTGTTCCTCATGATACAGTTCCTTCTTAGCCAATGTCCCAACCAGTTTCTCTTCCTCTTCTTAATATACCTAAAATTGTTCTTTTCTTCCCATCATTTCTAACACCCTCTCATTCGTTTTCCACTCGACCCCAGCTAATTCGCTCCATTCTTCCAGCTAATTCTCTCGAATTCACCCACATTTCGAAAGTTCCCAGTCACGTTTCATCATTTTTGCGTAATGTCCATGTTTCTGACCCATACAGTACAATACTCCACACGAAGCATTTTATGAGTCTTTTTCTCACTCCCACAAAATAAACTTTTCTTTCTCCTCAAGGTTCCCTTCGCCATTCCTATTTTTGCTTTTATTTCACGTTCACACTTCATATGATCACTAATAATACTATCCATGTTTCGAAAACTAGTCACCTTTACTATTCTTTCCCCTCCAACTTCTATACTTGATACCGACCGCTTCGTTCCATTCACCATGGCTTTTGTCTTTCTAACATTTATTTTCATTCTATATGCTTCACAACTTTTCCTCAAATTTTCTAACATCTTATTGATTTTCTTTTCAGATTCTGCAACAAGCACCATATCACCTGTAAATCGTATACACCCTATCATTCTACCTCCTACTGAAATGCTTTATTGAAATGAAAATAAAATGAAATCTTTGAGTTTTACGTCCCACGGTTATGTCAGTTAGGCTAAAGGAGACGGTGATGATGAGAGATGAGTGAAATGGTGGAATGAAGAAAGTGGGAGGAAACGGGAGAACCCCGAGAAAACCCACGAGCACGGTGTAAATGCTTTATTGAATATGTTGACTCTTTTTCACTATCTCTTCTAGATAGATATTAAGTAATGTTAGCGAGAGTCACATTGCTATCGAACTCTGTTCCAATTGCACTCTCCTTTGTCATTTCAACCCATACTCTGCCACTTACTTGTTGGTTCATACACTATGTCATCAAAAGTATCTGGACACCTGGCTAAAAATGCCTTACAAGTTCGTGGCGCCCTCCATCGGTACTGCTGGAATTTAATATGGTGTTGGCCCAGCCTTAACCTTGATGACAGCTTCCACTCTCAAGGGCATACTTTCAATCAGGTGCTGGAAAGTTTCTTGGGAAATGGCAGCCCTCATTCTTCACGGAGTGCTGAACCAAGGTGTGGTATCAATGTAGGTCGGCGAGGCCTGGCACGAAGTCGGTGTTCCAAAACATCCCAAAGGTGTTCTATAGGATTCAAGTCAGGACTCTGTGCAGGCCAGTCCATTACAGGGATGTTATGGTCGTGTAACCACTCCGCCACAGGCCGTGCAGTATGAACAGGTGCTCGATCGTGTTGAAGGATGCAATCGCCATCCCCGAATTGCTCTTCAACAGTGGGAAGCAAGAAGGTGCTTAAAACATCAATGTAGGCCTGCGCTGTGAGATTGCCACGCAAAACAACAAGGGGTACAAGAACCGTCCAAGAAAAACACGACCACACCATAACACCACCACCTCCGAATTTTACTGTTGACACTACATACGCTGACAGATGACGTTCACCGGGCATTCGCCATATCCACGCCCTGCCATCGGATCTCCACATTGTGTACCGTGGTTCGTCACTCCACACAACGTTTTTCCACTGCTCAATCGTCCAATGTTTACGCTCCTTACACCAATCGAGGCGTCGTTTGGCATTTACCTGCGTGATGTATGGCTTATGAGCAGCCGCTCGACCATGAAATCCAAGTTTTCTCACCTTACGCCTGTCATAATAGTTGGACTGGATCCTGATGCAGTTTGGAATTCCTGTGTGATGGTTTGGATCGATGTCTGCCTATTACACTTTACGACCCTCTTCAACTGTTGGCGGTCTCTGTCAGTCAACAGACGAGGTCGGCATGTACGCTTTTGTGCTGTCCGTGTCCCTTCACGTTTCCACTTCATTATCACATCAAACACAGTGGACCTAGAGATGTTTAGGAGTGTGGAAATCTCGCGTAAAGACTTCTATTACAAGTGACACCCAATCACTTGACCACGTTCGAAGTCCCTGAGTTCCGCGGAGCGCTTCATTCTGCTTTCCCACGATGTCTTATGACTACTGAGGTCGCTAATAATGAGTACCTGGCAGTAGGTGGCAGCACAATGCACTAATATGAAAAACGTATGTTTTGGGGGTGGCCGGATACTTTTGACCACATAGTGTATATACGCTTCTTATGAGTCTTCGATCTTTCGTACTTTTTTCTTTCTTTTCTTTATTGCATGTATCGTTTTTGTGACACAATACATTCTAAATACATTAATTAAAAATAAGTGGATAAAAAAATTAGGGTAATAGTGTTATCTCGCTACATTGCGTACATTTTAATCTCCATAAGTCGCCTCGAGAGTGACTACGGCCATAAATTCAATTAAAAAGAATCCGTTTGTTGGAAAAACTTAAACTATACATAAGGAATACGTTAGAAAAGGGTATAAGAAGTAGGTTAGTGTTCTAATCTTAGGTTATTTATTTATATTTTGTTATATATATAAATGAAAGTGACTGTATTTGTGACTTCACACCACTTGAACCACCCGACCGACCTCGCCCAAATTTTTAACATAGATGAGGTTTGGGCCTGGGATGGTTTTCATCATTTCACTTTGACGGTACAATGTAGGGGAGAGGATATTTAAAACTGATCGAAAATGACCGATATTAGTGACGAATCCATAGTTTTCGGGGTCACTGAGATGAACAGTGACACTTCCGATCCCGTTTACATCCAAATTCAACCCCGCAATTTGAGGGAGGTTTGATTGAATTGATTTTCAGTTTAGCGTCCCTTTCAGCAGCGAGGCTATATGAGAGGTGGACCTACTGATTAACGTGGAATCCGAACCACATGAGCTCCGCCGGGAATCGAACTAGAGTCTCCCACACGAACGGCAAGTTCGGTAAGGACGCTATAACCGCTTAGCTACGAAAGAGCTCAATTTGAGGGAGGTCTAGATACATAAAAATCAAAAATTACCAATATTAGTGCCGAATCCATAGGGTTTTCGGTGTCGTTGAGACGAACAGTGACACTTTCAATGCCGTTTAAATCCGAATTCACCCCTCTATGTCTAAAATGAAACGTATTCTTCCCGTGCGAGGTACAAGTATTCTGCTAGTATATAATAAGATAATAAAAGTAACCTACAATATACATTAGTACTGATAAAAATTTTCGTAATAGTTCTTACATTACCACTGTTGATATTAAAATTAAGTGAAAGTCATAAATGAAGAAAAAAAGCTGCACCTATTATGTGTCCCTGAAGAAGATTGCCCAAGTGTAACACACGAAATATAGGACGTAAAACTGATTAAGGAATACTTGGTAGGTGAGTAATCTGTTATAAAACATAACAGATAAGGGTTATGCGTGGCATAATAACCCTACCAACTGAATGACCCAGGTTCGATCATGTGAGGAGCAAAAAATTTGCTCTCATTCTGGAGGTAAAACTAGTCAAGGTATGCTGACATCACCTGCTAAATGTGTGTAGAGATCACATCAGCTTGTCCCAAATGAGGGAAGCTACCTTTATCTTTACTATAAGCGAACATATAATTAAAGGATAAATAATCTGGTTAAAAAAAAATCATTTTGCAATCTCAAAACAACATTATTATTCTAGCCTTCTTATTAAAAGCAGAGTACTTACCGGCCACCCTGGGAATGTCCCTGCCTCCCACTGCGCTTGGAAATCCTTCTGTACAGCTTCCAGTTCTGCACTGATGTCTAATATAGGTCTTACTCTCAGTAGGTAGTCGTGTAGGTAATCCAGAAGAGCCTCCAAATATCTTCGATATTCAGAATTCTTCCGCTCTTTTGGAATATCAAACAGGTGATCAAATGTTGTAAGGTATGTGATGTAATCTACCTTCTGCAAGATTTAAGAAAGAAAACCATTAGAATGTTATGCTCTTGTTTAACGAGATAAATTGATCCAACTTGATAATAATGATAAATAATTTTAGCATTTATCCTTTTGTTTCGTCCTGTATTGAATATTCCATACTAAACTATCTCTCTATCTCCTTCGGTGGAGTTGTGTAAATTACTGACATATCATTTCACTTCTTATAATGACATTCTGCACTTGAGCATGTGTATATGTTGAATAGTCTGAAAATAAACGGAGCTCCTATTGATAGTACAGCCACAGCCACAGCCACATAAACATTAAAAAAAAAGTGTCAATTTCGTTTTATGGGCGAAACACCAAAATTTAAATGACACATATCTTTCTTCCCTATGCGAAATCGTTCAAGTTTTTCGCCCATAACAAAAAAATTGACACTAACCATCTCCTCGGGTTTCGAAATTAGGATTCTGTGTAAGAAAATACATTGAACCCATATTCTGGGTCCGCTGCACAGAACTTTCATTATTTACTCATTTATTTATTTATTTATTTATTTATTTATTTATTTATTTATTATTATTATTATTATTATTATTATTATTATTATTATTATTATTATTATTATTATTACTACATATGAAAACTTTTTTTTCTGCTGACTGAATTATTTGACTTGTTTTTTAATAAATCGAGGTCGCTGATTCCAGTGGTGTAGTTAGTTTTTGCCTATCACGTCAGAATTTTACACAATCTGATCATACTTACACTGACAGAATTTCTTATTTGTTCCATATATCTTAGTAAGAAACTTACATTAAATATTGTACTATTGCCTTAATATTAATATAAATACGGAACAAGTTACGATAAAGTTACTGACACCCATCTATACATATTATTTTATATATATATATATATATATATATATAGGACCTATACGATTTGATGAGCATTATGATGTTTATGGCTCCAGAATATTAAGCATGGAGTAGTTTTACGAACCTATTTGTCATAATGAATTTAGACTTGATAGAAATTGAGTTGAGTTGATTTTAGTTTAGCGTCCCTTTCAGCAGCGAGGCTATATGAGACGTGGACCTACTGATTAACGTGGAATCCGAACCACATGAGCTCCCGCCAGGAATCGAACTAGACTTGATAGAAAGTTAAGCAAATCTAATACATCTTTTAATTTCATTTACTACCTCAAGCTGATAAATGCACACAACAAAATAACACAACGTGCTTACCTACTTAGGCAAAAATCTTCGTTTCTTTGATTTTCTGGAGTGAGTGGCCTCCGGAACGTCACGCTGCAAGCACCAGCGATAGTCCGCCATCATGTTTTCGTTCCACCTTCCCTGGTACCGGTTCCCCACGGTTTTGATATCCTGGTGAAATCGTTCACCCTGTTCTACACTAAGGGCACCAAGATTGAAAGGAAAATAGTCTAGATGGCTGTGTAGGAAGTTAAGCTTCATACTCATATTTACT
The DNA here is from genome assembly GCF_964235325.1 of Thermobia domestica. Taxonomy (NCBI): domain Eukaryota; kingdom Metazoa; phylum Arthropoda; class Insecta; order Zygentoma; family Lepismatidae; genus Thermobia; species Thermobia domestica. Next base: position 397,098,321 of record NC_137454.1, read on the forward strand.
CCTAAGTTCTGAAATGTGGCCAACAAATTTTCAACAAGTTCCTCGTAGTCGCCCGCTTTAAAGTCCCTATTAAGTTTGAAACAACGGCACACAAAGTATCCCATGCATCTCTTTTTGTGGGGTTCATGGTTTGTAAGAACTCGTCAAAAATACCAGCTTTCACTTTCTCCTGTGTCACTGCAGGAAATTTCGAGTAAATGTATTTGAATCAAGCACAATCCTGATTCAAAGCTTTTACATACGGTTTCATTAATCCCAGCTTTATGTGTAGTGGAGGAAGTAACACTTTCTTAGGGTCGTTCTGGATGTTTTTCACTCCCACTTCAAAATCTACACTGGCAGGCCACAATCTTCGTACCCAGTGTTCATTCCTTGCACGGCTGTCCCATAAACAAATAAAGCAAGGATATTTCGTAAAACCTGCTTGTTGGCCCAGTAACATTGAAATTACCTTGAGGTCCCTCCACACAAGCCATCTATCATTCTCATAATTTATCTTCTCAAGGAGCATTTTCAATGTTTGGTAGCTTTCCTTCAAATGTATGGAGTGACCAACAGGAATGGATGCCAACTTATTGCCATTATGTATCAATACACACTTTAAACTCCTCTTCAAAAAGTAAATAAAGAGCCTCCATTCATTCGCATCATAATCACATCCCATAGCTTCAATTAGTCTTTTTACGTCTGAACAATACACAAGTTCTTCACCTTTTTGAAAATATTGTAATAGATGCTTCTCTCTGTCCCAATATACGATAGGTGTTCCTGGTGCAACATATTCCTTTCTTTCAGTCTTGAACCCAGCAATTTTGCTGATGCTTTTGGTAGAGCAAGGTCGAGAATTAAATCATTTAATTCTGATTGAGTGAAGGATTTGCATGAATTGCGTTCATCAGATACCACAAAATCCTCGTCACTTCGTTCTGTATTTGTGTTGACAGAGCAATCGTCATCATCACTTGAACTTGCAAACGTGCTGCATGTAGGGATAGGAATTTCATTACTGTGAGGAATAGGTCTTATAGCAGAGTAAATATCAGGATGCTGAATAGTAGTCTATGTTTAGATTTCCTGCTCATACCAGATAATTTACCATATAAAAATAGCGGTCATGATTTTGATGCTCTCGCCACAGCATTGGGATTCCAAAACTAAGGCTTGTTCTTCGACTCTTGTTCCATTGTCCGAGATTTTCTACACAGGTCCTGCATACTTTATTTGGTGCCCATGGTTTATCTTAGTCGCCCAATTTAATTCCGAAATATGCATGATACACTTTTCGTATAAATTCCGAAATATCTGTATTTGTTCGTTGTTTCGGGGCTGTGAAAGAACCACAAATATAGCAAAATGTATCCGGATCGTTCTTACACTTTCTACGAATAGATGTCATGTTATTTAAACTCGGTACAGCTGCTACCTTCATCAGAATGTGTGTAGTCTACACTATAGTAGTTGTAATCCTGTAGATATCACTACACCACTACAGTGCACCAATACGAGAAATAACCAGATCAGTAAATGTTTGCAAAACCTCCACAAAATTCTAGCACACCTTTAGCAATCTGTTAACTCGCCGTGTTTTCCATAAACAAAGAGTGCAGCGTAATTCGTCACCCTGCATAAAATTCAGCTGCGAGAGCTCCCTTATTTCAACCCTTTACATACGTAATATCCTCTTCAATATACTTGATTTTGAATTACCTATACTTTAATATATTCTTTAATTCTTACGTAATAATTCGTAAAACTAAAATTAAACGTAACAGTGTATGTGCTGTTATCTTGTGACATCCTGTAGAAATACGTTACGATTAATGGTTCTAAAGCATACATGAAATATTAGATAAAATTTCATTTTGTGAAAATACCTGACGTGATAAAGAAAAACGCATTTCATTTTTGAATTTAGCACACTCTAATTATTAAAGAACAGCTAGTAGCCTCCAGTCAGCAAAATTGATGTAGACCAGTGTTATTATTATTATTATTATTATTATTATTATTATTATTATTATTATTATTATTATTATTATTATTTTGTGTGTGGCTGTGATAATCTATATCAAAATAAGAAAAAGCTTCAGAAACTAAGATTTTAGGCTTAGAGCGTCCTCTCTACTGCAATACACAAACACACTGATAATAGCAATGACATATGTATATCCCAGAAAAAATGATTCAATTACTAAAAGGGATTACACCAAACGAACAAATATACCGTATTTCCGCGAATCTAAGACGCCTTCAAATGTAAGACGCATCCCTAATTTTTGAACAAATTGAAAAGAAAAACAAACAAAACTCCTCCAACGTAAGACGCACCCTTGGCGATAATAAACTCGCTTGTCACTCATCGTGCAGCCCGTAAACTACCGGTATCACTCTAGAAATCGCTCAACAATTCTTCTCTATGAAACAAATGGTAGCCATATAACGGACGAACAAGTCTTTCTGAATGGGTCACAATGCCGGAAGGTGTCAACTTTAAAACTGCACCTGCAAATCGTCGGGAAAGCAGGTTGTCATTTCAAAACAAAGACTCACTCACCCCCCTCCCTTCCAAACCTCTTTGTGCCTCCAATTTCCTGATTTGCAGCATTTTTAAACTCATTATTCTGTTATCACTTGTCGTGCTTCAAGGTGTGTGACTCGTTTGTGCTCTTGAAACGGAGGAAGATACCAGCCACGGGATGTGGGAGGGGAAGGAACAATTCACAAGAATGATTCATCTCTTTCATTTGCCACTGGTTTGCGGGCTAATTTTAAAGGGTTTTCATTTCGTGTAAAATCCATGATTTTGATTCTGCATTCTATTCGTACATATAAAATGCACATTATTTACAGAATTTTGACTAACGAGATTAGCAGTTATTGGAAAGCCTCCATCTAATCTGGCCTAAATTTGCATAACTCAAATCTAAGATGCTCCTTGACTTTGGAAGAAAGAAAAAAAATCGACAAAAGAGTGCGTCTTAGAATCGCGTTAATACGGTACTCATTAACTATAATGAAGATTCTTTCATTCAAGAGAATATACATGAGAGTCTATAGAACATAATGTCTGGTATATTTTGTTTGCACAGATTCACAACTACCAATATCCTAATTAGAGTATATTGCAACCTTCTGTAGTATTTTGAGCCAAGTACAAATATTGTGTAGCTACCATAACAGTAGATAGCCTTAATTAATAATAGTGTACTCGGTTTGAAGTTACAGCTGATACCTGTGGGCAATACGAGATTTAGATTTGATGGGAGCTTAAGTTATTGAAAGAGGCCCTTTATATGTCAAGCCTTAGGGGCCCTTCATACAAGCTTTCTTTCGCAGCGACAAAATGTCGCCGTTTCTTAGGTTTGAATATATGCTATATCCTAATTTATGGACCTGATAAATATCTAAATGGACACAAGTGCCCATTACAAACAGGGTTGGAAACGGATGCTCCACTATAAGTGGGGCTAGATAACAGGGGCCTCATTACAAGTGGGGCTGAGGAATGAAGTCTTATTACTTGCTTCATAAAAGCCTAGTGCATAAAAAAACACCATTGTAGTATGTGCATTTTTATCTTATTTGCTTTTTCTTGTTATTTGCAAATTGCGTTACAGTTTTTTTTTTCTTTCTTTAAAATGTAGGGAGGATTTAGATTTCTGGGCTTTCGGCATCTAAGGACATTTAGCCCTTCACGATTTGAGGGATGACGTCCCTCGGCGAGCACACAATCCGGGGAAAGGGAAGGAAGGAAGCGGGCTGGGATCTATAAGTTAGGTACCACCCCGACATTTGCCTGGTGCGAATGAGGAAAACCCAGGAAAACCTCATTCAGGGTGGCTGGCCTGAAAAAGGTGTTACACTTTTTCGACCGAGTGACCCCACCGGGAATCGAACCCGGGACCGCTCGCACCGAATGCGAGAGCGTTAACGACTACGCTACGCGGGGCCACTTCTTTAAAATGTGTTGAGCTACGAAGCAAGTGGGGCCTCAAGCTGTACCTTGTTCATCTTCTACGTAAATCCGGCACTGCTTGTGGGTCATTCCGACAACTTTTTCAAATAGACCGGGTTACTCACTTTGGCATAAACATTTGAACTGTTTTTCATTTCATATTAGTGTAACCATTAAAATGCGAAACTAAAAAAATACATTTTAATTAAAATTACCTCAATTCCTTTTAAGTTGATGAACATCTCATAACATTCATGGAGATCTAAGTACTTTCCATATCCTTCTTCATCGGTAAATTCTACAAGGTCTGGAAAAAATTAACAGTAAATGTTTAATTACTCAAAGAAAAAAATTGTCACTATTTAATACTTAGATAAACTTACCTCTGAAGCGTCTTACATTTTAAGATCTCCGTACAGCTTCAGCACGTATTCTTTTATTTTCCTCGGCTGCTTCTAAATTTCTACTGTCAACTGTCATCATATCTTACAAGTAACGACGGAATAAGGTCATCTAGTTTTACTTACCGGTATTGCTCGGATCAAGGATGAAACTGTACTTAGTCGAAAGTTGCAAATAATCTTTCCTAACACAAATTGTATTACATAAAATAAAATAATTTTTTGTTACCTTATATCTGCGTGATTGTTAACTTATCCACTATATTTCAGGAACTTTCTTTGTTGTGCCTTTCCCTTGGTAGATCCTTCTACCTTCCGATAAAAGCAAGTCCTTAAGATAATCAAACTTTCTTCTTCTTTCCTTTAGGTAGCTAATTACATTTAAATTATGGAAACAATGAATATAAATTCATTAAAATACAGAACCACCTTTTCTTGAACGTGTTAGTTCATTTTATTCACTGTTGCTAGCCACCGTTTCCATCAATGTTGCATACGATTGTACGCACAATTACTAAGCTTCTTCTATACCGTGAGACAACATATTTAATTAAATACTTCCAGAAAGAGTGACTGACTAGACTGGGACCCGAACCAGGGACCTCCGGCACACCGTGCTGATGTGTTAACCTCTACGCCACCAAGTCTGCTTCCCAGAACAGCCACGTACTCTCTTAATCTCCAGGTCGGAGCACTTACCTCGGACCACGTGGGTTGTACCACAGACCCCTGCTGTTCTGAGAAGCGGATTGTGTGGCATAGTGGTTAACGGTATGCCACAGGTTCCGAGTTCGAGTCCCGGTGCAGTCACTTTCATCTTTGCGTTAGAATTCGCACCTGTAGAGGATTTGGTGTATAAAATTAAAAAATAAAAAAAAAATCGGTTGTTTCCTCCTTCCATTAGTATAAAACCTTATATTTTTCAAAGAGTGTTAATGAAGCCACTAAACTTTGTTTCTTACTTTGTCTGTTACATTAGAGACATCATCCATATTTATGAAAGAATTTAGGTCATTTAGACACAAACCATATTGCAATACGAAGTTTACTGTTGCTATGAATTTACGATTTGGTCCCACTATCACATTAGCACTTGGGGGCGCGGTGGCTCAGTGGTAGAGCGTTCACCGGTGCTTGGGGTCCCTGGTTCTATCCCAGCTCGCGCCGTGTGGACTTTGTGGTAGACAAACACCGTGCTCGTGGGTTTTCTCGGGACTCTTCCCGTTTCCTCTCACTTTCTTCATTCCACTATTTCACTCATTTCTCATTATCACCGTCTCCTTTAGCCTAACCGGCATAACCGTGGGAAGCTAGACTTAATGATTTCATTTCATTTCACTTCACATCAGCACTCTTTGATCTCGTTGCATGTGGAAGAGGAGACTACCCTGACGATGGGTACAATAAATGAAATATATTGGATAAGTTAATAATCACACAAATATAAGGTATTTTGGTTATTTATAAGTAATATAAAATGAAATATGCACTTTCTTAAAATCGCTCAGTATAAACATCAGTTGTATGCTTGAAAATATGTAGTGGCTAAAGAATGCCAGTGTTAAATACGTCACTAAACTAAACGATTGGTAGTTGTTTTCCTGTTTTAACTAATAGTGAAGTACTTTACCAGTAGTTACTTTAAAATATATTTATAAACAAAATACATAAAAGAAAATTTACATAGATTATTAAGTTTCCAGTAGGAATTTCGAAAACCCCGACAGAGGCATGAAGTAGTCTTGCTGAAGCTGCACGGGTACTTTAAAAAGTAAGACGCATTCGGAGGAAAGTTTCTCCAAATAATAATAATAATAAATGTATTACATGTACTATTAAAAGTTCATGTAACACATTTGTAATTAAATATAATGCAATTAATGTTCACAAATAAGGCCTATATAAGTGGAGAGAAAAAAACTAAAAACCTGAACAATTGAAACGATTTGCAGAACACACTTTAATAATATACAATCTTTATTTATTTATTTTTAATGGCTACTAACCTCTCTTGAAAAACTATATTCTTATGAAAGTAGACCCAACAATGGCATACGAAGAGTGAAAAAATTTACGACTAGGCTGAGAATCAAGCCCGGGTTTCTAGCTGAGCGTGATAAGCATTAACCACTATGTCACCTAGTACACTCTCTGAACACTCATACATTCTATCCCTCTTTTAAGGTCGTTGTCAGTGTTTCAGACCATCAGTGTTGAGTTGATTTTGAGTTTAACGTCCCGTTCAGCAGCGAGGCTATATGAGACGTGGACCTACTGATTAACGTGGAATTCGAACCACATGAACTCCCGCCGGGAATCGAACCCGGGTCTCCCATGCCAAAGGCGTGTATGATAACCGCTTAGCCATGAAGGAGCCCCAGTGTCTCAGACCAATAGACTATACCATAATTCCTGTTGTGCTTCAACAACCCAGTGTCACATTACAGAACACCTTTGACAGTTGAATTATATGTTAAACTCGTATAAAACAACTAGAAGAAATACCCGATTGTTTGTATATCCCACCAATTTCTCTGTTATGTATAAATTCAATGATTCACAAATCCATTTTATAAAATGAACAACTGGACTGAGAATCGACCTTTGATGTCCGGGTCTCCGGCTTACCGTGTCATGTGTCATGCTTTGATACAAACTCAGATCAAGTTTTACAAAAACAAAGAAGTTTCATGAGAAAAAGCGTTTCCGCTTTTCTTCATTGAATATAATCACCGCTCGCAATAGTGTAATAAAGAAGTTTCATGTTTGATTTATTTACTCTTATGAATACGTATATATATATATATATATATTTTTTTTTTAATTTAAGAAAAAGATGTTCGTGTGTCTACCATTTTGTTAACAAGACTGTATAAACGAAAATACGAGAGGGGGGAACCAAAAGTAATCGGATTTTCCTGAGAAAAAGCATTATCATGATGCAGGAATCACTCGCCGAAATTCCACACGGCCGGACGTTTTCATACCACACTTCTTTGCAGCCGTTTCAACACCTCCACATAGAATTGTTGGTTCAAGGTCTGGTTTTGAGGGACAAATTTTGAGTGTACGATTCCTTTGATGTCAAAAGTCAGCATTGTCTTCAAATTCGATTTAACCTGACGAGCTTCTTTTCGACGAGGCGAGCCAGGCGACTTTCATAGACTTGACTGTAGTTTATTTTCGGGATAGTACCCATAGCACCATGATTCGTCGTCTGTGATGATTTTGTTGAAAAACTCTGGATCGTCTGACTGCGTTCTTCATTGCATTACAGGCTTCCACGCGACGATCCTTTTGCTCTTGGGTGAAAAGTCTGGGAACAAACTTAGCAACAACTCATCGCATCCCCAAATTGTCCTGCAAAATACGCTAAATGGAGCTCCAGAGTTGATCGATTGTTCTGCGTATCTTCTCTGATGAGATCACGGAGTTTAGCGATGTTGTCCTCGGATCGGCCACTTGAAGCACGCCAGAACGGAGCTGATTTTCAATAGTGATTTCCCTCTTTTAAACCAAGCAAACCATTCGTACATTTACGTTTTGCTAAGAACATGTTCTTAGTAAGCTATTTGCATGATCACAACAGGTTCTGTTGGGTTCTTGCAGAATAAAAAATAAAACTTCAGAGCCACATGTTGTTCGTGAGAATCTGCCATTTTTTCGTGTCACGAGAGCACTACACATACAAAAATGCCACTGACACCACACGTCATTGTCGGTTGACGCCACTTGGCATATTGAGTCAGAAGAGGTCCTCCCACAACACCCTAGCGGCGCACCCTCGTGCTACAAGTAGACGATGCACAGGAGTATAATTTTGTTATTTCTGGGTCTCCTTTCGTACTTTACGTTTCGTTATAACACATTCTATGTAAGCTTTAGAATGACACACGAAAAACAAATTGATGAATTGGAACAATACACACACGCAAATTGGAAGAGCTCTTGCTACTTAGTCAATGTGAACATGCGAAAAGTCAATATACATAAGAATAAAGCCTTACTTGAAAACTCTTCGGAAGGGTTTTCTCTCTGTTTAGCCAACTCTTCAAACTCCACTGACATAGGAATACTGATCTGTAAGCACATGAAGATAAAAACATGATATGTAACAATAAATCCAATAGTACATATATCTGGAAAGAAAATGGAAATAAATTTTCAGTGTAAGTTAACTACAAACATTTGGGTTTTTCAAGTGCAAAAGTCAATTAAATACTTCAAATAAGATGAAGTAAATGAACTTGCTCCTATGATTTGTGATTTATATGCAAATAAAGAGCTCACGTAAAGAAAATACATCACGAAAAAAATATAGTGATCATTTATTATGAACCAATTTTTAGACCATTTATTTGATTTTGTGCAATGGACTTAAAGAAGTGCATTTAGTTTTCATTTTTGTATTTTCTTTCATTCTGCGATAAAACAGTCTCTTTGTTCACCACGGTGTCTACTAAAATTCCCAAATGAAATTTCGTGACCTTTTCCTTCACAAAAAATAAAATATAGTTAATTCTCAAGAGCGAATTTGGCTGCGAATTGGGCCGAATTTTCATGCATGCGATAGAAGAGAGGTCTGTTTGCGATTTGGTAGCATCTAAAGCCAACCAGAGACATTTTTGGTGGTGAATTTTGACGTTTTATAGAACAAAATTTTCCTATCTACACTTATATTTCCACAGATAAAAAATAAAATAAATTCGTGGCCCAAAAGCTAAATTTCGTGACTTTTTCTTGACTTTCTGACCGTTTTCTGATTTCATGACTTTCGTGACCGATAGACTCTTTGTATAATCCTCATACCCGGGAATTGGAGATATAATATACTCTTACACACTTTGTTTGTATGTCAGGGAAATGCTTCAGCCAATGAGAGTGCATGTGAAGACGAAACGAATAAAAATTTCGGGTTTCGAGAGTACTTTTACGCCTGGGTTCTAGTCCTGTGGGCGGTGCTTCGTCTGAGAAGGTCCATATCCTATCTCTCATAAGTATTTTATACCAATAATAAATATTAAGTATTTAGGAAACGTTGAAGAAAAATATAGAAATATCTTACGAAAAACGAAAAAAAAAGCATAAAAGGAGAGGGCGGATTAGTAAGTAACGCACAATAATTTATGTAGAGGAAAGTGTACTAGGGAACACATTAAGAAGAAATAAAATATTTAATGAAGAAATAAAATTCAAATAAATCGTTTCCAACAGACTGAAGGTGACGACGAGTTTTAATCTTTTAAGGGCACAGACTTACAATTTGTCGCTCTTGTTCTTCTTAACCTAAATATGATATCAGTGAAGTAACATGGAACACAGGTAAAAGAAGAGAGACTTCAATGTTCCAATAATTACTGATCGCCTGATTTAAGAAACACAGGTTCATTCACAGGATATAGGAGATCTGGATAGGTACAGAAGAAATTCTTAAAAACGCTACTTCTGGAAGTGCATACGATATTATTGTATATAGTAAAGAATAATCAACAGTAGTTATCCAGATTCATTAACTTTCTGAAGTGTTATGTGTTGAGGAAGTTAGTAACTCTTTGCTGAAATGTGTACGGTGAGATTTGCAACCTGGATACAGATTTTGTTGCTATTTAATATTCATTGTATCAATTCATTTAGCAACTATTTCACAGTTGATGGTAATAAAGTAAGACTGTCTACCAAAATATTCTTAACGTACCTCGTTCGGATGTCTTCGATAGAACTCTTTTATCGCTTTAAGCCTCGTGTAAAATTCAGACAACTCATTGGGACCAGATAAAGCAGCCACCTCTTCCTTTCGAAGGCCATCTTTGTCCTCATAAAGCTCTTTCAAGTTGTTTGTACTGTCCATATATTGCTGGAAAAAGGCAAGAAAAAATAACAAATGAACACGAAGAAAATAACGTAATATACAGGATGTCCAAGAAATCCCCGTACCCTTGGTTTGAATATGACGAAGATTGACTGAGAGATCACAAGAGAGGGTAAGGTAATTTCGGTTCATGTTCAGTTTATTTATTTAGTAAATACTATAATCGAGCACTTATATACGAACTAAACTGTACAGATGTATGAGTCTCCAAGTCCTCCTTGACGTGTTGCAGAGCGTGAGTAGTTATCGTTTGAAAAGCTTCCTACACACTTTCGCGCAATTCTTTATCTGTCCAGTACCAACGATCAAACAAATGTACTAGATTATTACAGAAAATGAATTATCTGCTATTACAAGATCGGGTTTCGTGAAAACTATTTTAAGAGGAACGGAGATGAGAAACCCATGCCCACCCAATACAGCAGCCTGTAAATTGTTCACTACCGAAATACTCCACATGATGTTCAACGCAGGGATACCAGACAGTGTATGAAAGCACTGTTAGCAATACCACAACTAAAATCAACCGGCATTGTTTTCTGTGATACTCAAAACAAGTCATAAGGGAATTTGTCGGACAACCTGTAAAGGGTTATTCAAAAAGTGTGCCATTATTTTTACATCAAATTATGAACTTTATTTTTTAAAAACACACTAACAAAATTCATAAACATGTTCATCACGCATTCCGATTTCAGGTATGGTGAATGACGTCGGGCATATGACCTCCTCTACTGCGCTGGCATGCAATCACTCTTTTCGTGAAATTCGCTATGGCTGTCTGACAAGTTTCCACTTGGATTTCGCCGACGACTCGTGGAATTTCCTCTCAATTCACGGATGGAACGGGATTTACTTACATATATCAATAATTTAAGAGTACCCAAAGAAAAAGAGTCACAAGGAATTAAGTCGCATGATTTCGGAGGCCATTGCTGAACAGCATTACGCGAAATGAGGCGATCCGGGAACCTGCCCTTGGAGCAATTGGATTGTTTCGCGGGCAGCACGGCAAGTGGCACCATCCTGATGAAACCACAACTCCTGAATGTCCATTCCATCGAAATGAGGCCACAAAATCTTTCTTATCTTCGCACGGTATCGATTTCCAGTAACTGTCACAACTTGTCCTGCCTCGAAGAAAAAAAAAAAATGCCGTCCGTCCAAAAGCTGCACCAAACTAGCACATGGCTAGACACAGGCTGAAGAAATGCAAGAAATTCAGAATAAGACGACAATCGGAATGCTTGTGGGTAGAACAACAATACAAAACAATGTCGGCAACCGAGAAATAAAAATTTGCCAGACGATCCAAAACCGGGGCGCTGTTTGAATAACCCTTTAGAAACACAATTAGATTAAGAGACGAGTCGCAAATAGCTTACAGAATCAGACTAATCTCAGTAGATAACACCATAGTGGAGAAGCTACAGCGTGAGCTCTGAGATGTACAAGAAAGAAAGAAAATCTTCTACCTTTCTATTTACTATTTGTGCAGGCTCACAAATATATATATATACTAATTGAAATTAGATCAAGATTAAAAATGAGTTCTGGTTATTCGAAGCTTTGTTTTATACGAAACCAACCTGGAAGTATAATATCCTTGTATCTTTTCATTGCTCAATTATAGGTTACCTCTTGACAGATTTATTATAAATTTATCATCTGCGCTATAAATACTTTACTAAAAACAACGTACCAACTCTGAAATTGTGTTCTAGCAACAATGACTGGATTGACGAGATTAAACTGTAACAGCTGTGTGTAGTAGTTTGTGGCAAATTAGCATGGAGATTACATGGAGACAACAACGCATAGAAATTATTAGGGTTTCAAAACAACACCGACAACGTTTGGGAGATGATACCTGACACCACGATAAGACAAAAAGTATAGACCAATCTAGGTGCACAAATGCTTCCTTTCGGAGTTATATGATGCCGAAAATGTGAAAAAATGAACTTTAAAGGACCATAGGTCCAAAACTATGGGACCTACCGTAGTCGGGTCAAACTATATTTATGCGCGTCCTCTGTGCATTTAAGACATCTGCACGCGGCAGGCATGTTTTTATACTTTTCTGTTGGCTATATTATTTTTCCTCTGGCATTTTTTCTGCACAGGCGCGGCAAATTTTCTGTGATCACATCGCAGATCGCGCCATGTTCTGCTATGGGGATGAAGTGTTGGGGAGATTGAATCCGGCATTTCGCGGGTACATAGCTCACAGTACTGGCCGTTCCCCACCACACTAACTTATCTCCAAGAAAGCTAGATTACGAGACCATGCCAGTGGCTAAAATATTGTGTGCTTTTAATTCAGCAACTAACTATGTAAACCATTTATACACAGTAACAACAATTGCACTGTGCACGTATAAAATACATTGACTAATCCATTTTGCCCTTTCATTGAATTAAATCAAAATTTAAACAAAAACAAAATATATTGCTTATAATAATTATTAACTAATCTGTCAAGAGGCAGCACATCGGTGACGTCTTGAAAAAATACGAGGAGTGTATAGAAAGTAAATACTGTTTTGAAGTTCCGCCACCGCAGCATTATGGTCGGCATTCAACGCATACGCGCTATGTACACTCATGTCCAAAATTCTTGTCGCATGTCTATAAATATATTGTTGTAGGAATATAATTTGATAAAGAATTCGCCCGGTATTTCTTATAATGTTAGTCTGTGTACAATCGGCAAAGACATGTATGTGGCAAATTTAATGTCAAAAGAGCAGTAAATAAGAACAATAAAACGAAAATATTTTTTTCTCGTTCATTTAGCAACATTTTGTTTTACTCATTCTAATTTTCGTATTTATAATTCTTTTCCTATGAAATTTACCACAAATATACATTTCCCGATTATACACATAGTATTAGTATTAAAAATACCCTGCAAAATCATTATCAAATTATGTTCTTACAAGAAGACAGTGATAGATATGCGACAATCATTTTGGACATGAGTGTACCTACATCTGTTGGCAAGTCACAGATGGCATTACGGAAATATTGAACCGTGTTTACGTTTGTTTGTGAGCAGTTAAAATGACCTCGCCGATTGCGAATCCCGCCGACTGTGAAATATACGTTGTGATTCGTATTCTTAGTTCTAAAGGTATAAAAAGCGTCTGAAATTCACAGCCAGATTAGTGAAGTGTAGGACAAAACATTACGACCGATAACAAATAACGACGAAATCGTAAAGCGGCTGTTCTCTTTCATTTTCTGTCAATTTTCCGCACCAAGTCTTCAATGATGACAGAAAATCGCGCACTTCGTTCCTCATCATTAGAGCAACCCAAAAGCATAAAAAGCATAATAGCAATTTAGACATATGTTTGGTACCTTGAACATGACTGTGGTGGTTTAAAGGTCCGGAAGAAACTAATTTTAAAAGCATAATAAAGCATAATTTTAGAAAATAAAGAATAAAGTATAATTTAAAATACATAGCACAATTCTTGGAAAATTCTGCTTAACAGCAAGTTTAACATACTGTATTAATATTTTTTTTAAAACTAATATTTAGAATACAAAATCATTGAGAACATAAGAATGCAACAATGAAAAGCTTATTTTAATTTTTGTAAACATTTCGGTGTAATACTTTCATGCGCAGAAAAGAAAAAAGGAAAAGAAGAAAATTCCGCCAACAATGAATAGTATACTAGAACTCCTATTAGAACTCCTAGAACTCCTCAATATATTGTTATGTGTACCTCTTGAACTTGAACACTTTCTGTACTTTTTGGTGGTATCTTTTACTTTCCCTTTCTGTATATATGCACCTCTAAGGCGCCCACAAGTGATAAAAAGCTGACTCGAGTAAAGCATATCTGTTTACAGTGCATTAAGTAGAAAGTTTATTGAATATGAAAGAAACTGATTGCATAAAATATTAATAAGTAGTTTAAAATATTTAGAATATTTAATGTATAGTAAATACTATGCATTATACACGATTAATGTAAAACAATGATTGAAATTAACAATAAAGCATAATTTGGAAAAAAAAAGCATAATTACACAAAAAATAAAGCATAATGTGAGTTCTACTCATCATGAACATTCGAGCAGCCATAAGTCTCCGTACCACTCCATCACTCATAACGTTTTTTCCATACACTTCACTCAGTCACAAGCAAACGTAAATACGGTTCGATGATTCCGTAATAACGTCTGTAGCTTTCCAATAGACGTAGATACACAACGCGCAAGCGCGGGATGCCGACCACAGCTGGTACTCACTTTCAGGACACGCCTCTTATAAAAATGTATGTCTTATGTACTTCAACTATTACAATATACTTCTCTCCTTAAGATTTAGCTTATTGTGACGGTGCGTTTAACCTCTACGCTATACAGTCCCCTTCCTCACCAATTAGTCATACATTTTTCGCTCTTGAAGTCGGTAATAGACACTAGGCTTATTAAATATCTGGTCGAGTTAAGAATTTTTGCTCTCTGAATCTCATGCATTACGTTAAAATTCATTGATTGGTCCTTTTAGAGGTCTATACACTTCCCCAGAAGTGTATTTATTTAGAAATAACACGCTCTGTTAGTATCTTTGCCAACTTTCCGGTATTCATTTGTTTATGACTTCTTTCACTGGGGCGAGCTCCTCCGTGGGTAAGCGGTTAGCGTACGCTCCTTTGGCGTGGGAGACCCGGGTTCGATTCTAGGCGGGCGCTCATGTGGTTCGGATTCCACGTTAATCACTAGGTCCACGTCTCGTATAGCCTCGCTGCTGAACGGGACGTTAAACTCAAAATCATTTATTCATTCATTCTTTCACTGGGGCCCCGGTGCTTAGCACAAGTTTTATATTTTCTCTGTTCGTTGGGTGTGATTTAATGCGGAAGAGCTCGTATCTCCCACAATTTTCTTAAAAATGTCAGCAAAATCTTACTTAAATCAATGCCAAAATTTCTACTACACTAACTGAAGCATTGTGAAAAAATGGGTATCTGGATTTACAATGGCAAAAGTGTTCAGGAGTTGAACAAAATTGTTGGTTTTCTTCGAGGTATTTCAGCACATAATAATCTCACAGTACGCAAATATAGCTTGACATAACGACCTCTGTCCTGTGCAGTCACTGTATAGTTGTTTTGTGTAATAAAGTGTTTTAAACTTACGCATTCTTTTTTCATTAACAACAGCTTTCTCTATCTATCTAGTATATATATAGCCTATATATAAAATTGGCAACCCTATCTCTCAGCTTTGAAATAGTTCAAAGCCTTAAATCCCAATAGCCTGCAAAAGTAAATAAATAAAAGTTAACTGTATGAACATTCATACTTACATCAAGCAGCATCTTCAAACGATGATCAGAATTTATACTCTCACGTAGCTGCAATGAAAACGAATTGCATTTTAGAATTTTAAATAAACGTACATTCTCAAAATTCAATACACAATAGAAACAAATTATAATATTATTCGTAATAATCGACTGGAAGTAACAATCATTTTTAAAGGCAATCTCTCTACGGTGATTATGATACGGTAATATTTAATTAACCATTAAGTCTTTCTCTGGAGGGAAAGGCAGGAGGAAAACCAGGAAGAGGAAGACCAAGGATAGAATATCTAGATGCAGTTACGAAGAAGAAGCCTTATCAAAGTATACAACAGCTCTCCCAAGAGAGAGAAAACTTTTAAAACTTCCATGTTGCCTACCAACCTATGGTTGAGGTGAACAAGACGAAGAAGTCTTCCTCAGGCTATACTCTTACAGGAGAACATATGTTTGTATAAGGTAAGAAATGAAATAGCTATAGGCTGGATAAATTTGTTTCTTGAGAGAGAGAGAGAGAGAGAGAGAGAGAGAGAGAGAGAGAGAGAGAGAGAGAGAGAGAGAAAGTTAACTGACGTTTCTTAAGTAAATATTTCTATATCAGATAGCTACTAGACAAAAATTCAAGGCTTTCAAATAACGCATGACACTGTGCCTTTAGCATCCTAGGATTCTGTATTACTCAACTGTCTTCGCTCATCTCAGGCTCCTACACACTCTTGTAATTATTCTTCTTTCGTTATTTTAACGTCCCACGTTATGGATCGACATTAAGGAAGACGGTGATAACGAAATGAATTATAATGGTGAAATGACAAAAGTGGGAGAAAACAGAAGAAAACCAATGCACATGGTGTTCGTCCACTACAAAATCCATTTGGCGAGAGCTGGGATCGCACCACGTGCCACAGATCAGCACGCTCTCATTAAGCCACTGTGGGTTACGAAACAAATCCCTTCATGCAGGTATACCTAGCAAAGTGAGAATACGTTAATAGGTCTATTAAAGGTATTAAAAGTTTTGTTTTGCCAAATAAGGCTATGTTCTACCCATAATCTGTAAGCTGAACTACCTTCAATCGAATAAAATTCTAAATAAGTTTGAAACTGATTTGGATTAAGTTTAGAGGTGCCCCTCCAGTTTCAAACCTACTAAAAAGCAGTTAAAACATTAAAAATTGTTAGGTCAGGCTAGGGTAGGTTTGGTTAGTTTAGTTTTGATTGTTAGGTTACCCGGTAAGACTTCAGTTAGACTAGAACACTGACTAGGCTCGGTTCTCATAGAAGCTTCAATCAACACTTAAATTCAGTAATTCGTATTTCTTATAAAAGTTTAATAGATTCTCTTCATTATTGTAATGGAAATTCTGTAAAACTCAATACAGAAATATCACATTCAACGCACCAATTCGCCATCCTATACGACTACCATACTGCTTAATCATCGAAACCCTCCGCGCCTTGCAAATAGTACCCACTTCTATATACCTTTTCTCGTATTAAACAGTTCACTGCCAAATTTACACACCTAAACATCACACAAGAACTGAAGTAATAGTCTCTTACCTCATTTCTCCTGTAAATTTTCCTAATTTTTGTTTTTTTTTTTAAAAAAAAAAGAAAGAAAAAAAAAAACAAAGGAGCATCTTTAAAGTTAACCCACTGATTTTACGATGCAGACTTATTGTACAGATCCAGGCATGAACTCTTTGCATATGCTGCTTTGTCAAGAAATCGACTCTCTGCACCTTAAACAAGGGAAGGTTGTTGAACACAGGTCCCCCATATATTAGTAGCTACATTGGTTCCTTTCTGTACCAAACTTTAATATTTAATTCACATAGTATTGCCAACCCAGAGGTTGCGAGTGAAGCAGGGTTAGAGGGCCTGTCGGGCACATTGTTTTCTGCCTTTATTACAGAATCTGTGTTCTAGAACCTTGTCCTTAAACAATCCTTTTTGGGATGTGGACTTCTTTCCTCTGTGCATATATTCACTTAAGGATGGCTTCAGTGCACATACAAGATAAGAACTATGCCAAATGACACTAACCAACTTGTGCTAGATGTCCAATAAAAAGCACGAAAGCTATCTAAAAGAGTCAGGGCAAGAGTACAGCAGGGTCTCACACGGTAGCGCGGAGGTGCGTCCGTCTTTCATGGACCCGTATAGTAAATCTGCACGTGGTTAGGTTAGGTTCAACCTAATTACTCATATGTTAACTCATCTGCTTTTTACACTTCTCCCCTCCTTCAAATCTAAACAAGACCCTAAATCTGCACCTATTTGCACCCTTGTAAGTTCGTATAGGATTTTCATTGAATAAACTTTTGATCATATCCGAATACTTATGTCTTTGTAAACTACATAAAAAGGGTTAAATTCCAAAGTTGGGCGTCCGTTTCCAGCAAAATTTTTAAAATTTACAGGAAATATATGGATAATTTGATCGTTTGTGTGCTTGATAATATATGAGAGTCTCGAAAAATCTGTTTATTTGTTATATATAAGCGGTTATAAACATGGGACTATATGGCGAGCGGAGGGAAATACTTGGCGCAAGGTAACCGAACAGTTGGATTGTGGGAAAGAAACTATCATTTATGTTACCAACATGGCGAATGTACAAGGGCAATGGACTAGCAGTTTTAATATTTGTGAAGGAATACATTGATAACGAGGAAAATCTTTTATAAGTATGTGAAGAGTACAAATTAATGAACCTAATAACAAATTGCAGAAAGTGTGGAAAGGAGATAACAGTGAAAAAACTTGACGAAAGCGGACGCCCAACTTCGGAATATATGCCCATAAAAATAAGTAAAGAGACTTACAGTTGATTTCCTGTGCAACATTTCCTTCACCATTGCATCCATAAGCCTCTCTCTTTCTTCATGATACCGCCTTTGCTGTTCCAATATTGTTTCCATGGTGAAACAATTTTAATTGTTGCTACTATAACTTTACAAATTACTTTGTTTTCGGTTTTCAATTCACCACCAGTAAACAAAAATTACACTACGACATCTTTACGTCCACAAACTCTGCGATCTGCGCTGCGAGCTGCGTTCTTCTTTTGTTCATGATCGTTTTTAAATGCTACATTAAAAATGTATGTTAAAGGTAAAATACTATTTAAATAAAGAATAGAAAAATAAAATGTTGGCATAAAGTAATTTCTTATTATTTGTTTTAATTAAAAATAATAGAATTTAATTGACAGAAATTAGTGATGCCCTCTACGATCGATATGTGGGCGTTCGATGAAAACAGAAGCGAAATGAAATTGCAGACAACTTTCTAGCGGAGGTGGTGGTGAGGTTTGCTTTGTTTCCCTTAATGGGGAGATGTTTCTCTCAGTGATCTTGTGTACGAGTTCGTTTTCGCGCGTGGTACTGTGTAGTCGAGTGATTACATAATCGCGAGTGAAGTGCTGAGTGTTATTAATTGACGTGTTTCATTCATTTGTTCTACTTGTGACAGTGATTCATTTAATTCATATTACGCATTATATGATATAGGGAAGTGCTAATCATGGCTGAACAATCGGGAGGAGACCCTCCTCCTGCACATTCCATGGTCACGGACCCTCCCACAGACACTACATTTGCTGATTCTGCAATCCCTATAGCGTCAGAGGTCACCGTTGAAACTATACCACCGGTAAATCTTTACCAAACACATCACTTTCCTGATTTCGTAGTGCACGTGACATCTGATCCCTCTTCTAATACCAATCCAAATATTGGGCGCAAACACCCCTTAAGTCTTGGTAGATTACTATTTCACAATAAGGTTCCAGGAATAAAATCTTTTCAACCTACGGGACGAAATCTAATTAAAGTGCTTTTTTATACCGGACAGCAAGCTAATGATTTTCTGACTAACCCGATTCTACGAGAAAATGGTTGGAAAGCATACATACCAACCTACGCCACACATTCCGTTGGCGTAATCACAGGGGTGGACACTGACATAACGGATGCCGAACTCAAAACAGATATAAAAAGTAGGGCAGAAATAACGCATATCCGCCGCATTCATCGCCGGCGCGATAATGAGTTCGTCCCCACCACCACAGTGGTACTTACTTTTGCTTCTCAAAATCTGCCAGAGGAATGCTCGCTCTACTATTCGAAATTCCGAGTAGCAACGTATATTCCCTCAGTCAAACAGTGCTGGGGGGGATGTTTCCGCCTGGGACACCGAAAAGTTGGGTGCCGCTCCAAACAAACAATATGCGCTAAATGTGGAGATTCACATGATACTAACACTTGCATCAAGCCACTTTGCTGCATCAATTGTCACGGACCGCATGCTGCCACTGAACGCACCTGCCCGGCCCGGAAACGACATGAGCGAATTAATCAACTCATGGTATTGGAAAAATTATCTTATAACGAAGCGCAAAAACGAGTGCCTCCTTTGCAGCGCTCATCTTCTAACCCTTCCTCGGGTGTACCAACCTCTAATTTCTACTCCCCACTCCTTGCACTACCTCAGCAGCTCACGCCCGAGTGCCAGCCAATTCCTTCCTCTTCCACGAAAGTTAACACCCTTTCTTACCACTATTCTCCCAAACCCCAACGACCTCCCTCTCGTAATGAAATAGAACTCCACGATGAACATCGCCACGTTCTTTCTCCAAAACGACGACGACCTACTGGACATGATCCTAACCAATCGGCTTCACAGAAGCAATCGTTTATTCCAACCTCGACCAATTACTCTTCCTCAGAAGCACGTGCCTTAATAGGTTCTCCAGGATCCTCTCCGGTTAGACGGACTCGCACGTTCAGAGGAGATACCTTGTACACCGGCTCTTCGAAGCCAGTTTGGAACCAAGAAAGTGATACTAGTCATGCCAAGAAACAGGAACTATTACAGGAATTGCATCAGTTAACTCCCAAACTTCAGTCCGACACCCAGCCACTTACCGCATTAGATTTACAGGCGCTACTACTACGAATTATTCGCTTTCTGGAACATATCCAAGAATGACTCAGTTGCAGCAGTTAAGAATACTACAATGGAATCTCCAACAATTTCGTGGCAAGGAGGTGTTTTTATCGCAAATATGCCGCTTTTTTACTCCGGCTATCATACTGTTACAAGAAACCTGGACCCGCCTTGAAGACAACTTAAGAATTCCTGGATACCGAGTTTATCATCGTCCTCGAGATGACCACTACGGAGGGATCGCCTTGGGTATCCACACCTCCTTACCGGCTCGTGTTATCTCAACACTTCCACCAACCGGCTCAACAAAAATACAAGTGCTCGGAGTGCTATGTGCTGGACTCACTTTTATCAACATCTACGCCCCACCAGACAGCCCTCCTACAACTCATTACTGGCAACAATTATTTACTTCAATCCAAGGTCCCTGTGTTATTGGGGGTGATCCGAACTGTAAAAGTGTAAAATGGGGCAATCGTTACACCAACGTAGCTGCTCGGAACCTTCTCGCTGCAATGGACCATACAACTCACCTCATTGCAAATGATGGGACTGCTACTCGCCTCCCAAACCTCAATGGTTATCCCAGTGCGCCTGACATCACCATCCTCAGTTCTGCTCTGTATGCAAACCATAGTTGGAGTGTATATGGATATACAGGTGGCAGCGATCATTTTCCTATTATAACTACACTTGAAGGAGTTACTTTTCCGAGAACGCCCAAGGCTCACCTTTCGCCATATGCTCCAACCGTTTCTCGCATTTCTCAATCATACAATCGTACAACATACCAGAATACGACCGACGAACTTTTCCGGTATTTTTCAGTACAAGTCACTCCTATCAACACCTCTTCTCTCATACATATTATAGAAGCAGCATCATCAGAAGCCTCCACATCTACTTCTCAAATTCCTGGCCAGACTCGAACCCGAACATCCCGTTCCCATTTTCCTTGGTGGAACAGACGTTGCCAACAACTCCTAAATGATAGTAAACAGAAGCAAAAGGCCTTTTTTAAAGAAAAGAGTCAACAAACATATGTACTCTATCGCCAGTCCCAAGCGATGTATAAACGATACATCCAGCAATGTCGCAAACAACACTGGCAACAATTTTGTGCCACGCTCCACCCACAGGCTACTTCGTCTTCTATCTGGACGTTTATACGAAACCAAATTACAGGATCTCCTCCACGCGCAGTTCCTACTGACAGTCTACCGCCTTGGATTGATGAATTTCATCGCCTTCTCACGCCTCCAGAACCACTGAATGACAGACGAACTATACAACCTCTTCTTGATCCGGAGTGTGATTCACCAATCTACAAGAATATCACCATCCAAGAATTGAATCTGGTGTTAACTGCTCGGCGATCCACAGCTCCTGGGAGAGATCAGATTAGATATCGACACTTGTACGACCTATCTCCTTATGGTCGAGCCGCACTTCTTCAAATCTACTCTCAGATATGGAGGACAGGACACATTCCATCTTCATGGAAAGATTTAGCGGTAGTCCCTATACTTAAACCACACAAACCTATCGGGTTGGCTCAGAGTTATCGTCCGATTACTCTTATTTCATGCGTCGTGAAAGTTTTTGAGAAGATCATCCTCTCTAAATTGAACTGGCACTTGGAATATTTTTCAGTCTTCCCACCCACATTAACTGGTTACCGGAAAGGCATGTCATCTTTGGACTCGGTTGCTGCTCTTCTTCTCGATATCTGGAACACATTCCAACATCGACAGTATTTGATTGCTGTTAAACTGGATCTGGAACATGCATATGACTCCATCATTCTCGATCGCCTCATCACTCACATGGCACAACTCCAACTTCCTACACCTTTTCTCCGATATACTCATAATTGGTTGGTACAACGTCGCATCTGCATCAAATACCATAACAGATATTCTTCTTATCGTTCAACATCATTGGGTATTCCTCAAGGCTCTAGTCTCTGTCCCACTTTATTTAATATATACACACTCTCTCTCCATCAACGACTTAGAAAACTGGTTCGTATTCAACAATACTGTGATGACATGTTGTTATATGTCAAAACTTCCAACATAGTGGACGGGATACGCATTTTGCACGACGCTCTCCTAGAACTTCACTCCTGGACCTCTGAAAACGGCATGTCAGTCAACTGGGCGAAATCTTCTTGCACTCTCTTCACCCGGAAACGTTTTCAACCTCCCATCCATCTCACGGTAAATAACACTTCTTTACCAGTTACACCTACTTTACAATATCTTGGTTTTCATCTTGATTCTAAACTAAATTGGAAGCATCACCTCAAAACAATAGCACTTAAAGCCCAACCTTATTTTAAGTTGCTGTCTTGCATCAGCCACAAGGGGTGGGGAACAGATATATCCTCCCTGCAACAAGTCAGTACCCAATGTGTGGATGCAAAACTTCAATATGGCGGAATATTACTCTCTCCACTACCCAAACGGATCAGCGAACATCACATCCGTCTTCAAGCCACAACACAGCGAATTATATTCCGACAACCAAAGACGGCACCTTCCTCAGCACTTTTAGAAGAAGCTGGAATAATTCCTTTCCCAGTGAAAACATATTTTGAGGCTAAAAAATTCCTCCTTCAACGCATATGCTGCACCTCATCCCTCTTATTACCGAAATTACAATTCCTATACAATAGCAACCTTCAGACCCGACTTCCATATTATAAACAGCTACCTTGGATTTATCGAGCATTCGTTAGTATTCATAACTGGCTCAATCTATTGCATCGAGGACCGAAACTACCATGTTATACTGCACAATATTATACTCTTCTACATTCTCCCACACTTGAGCAACCGGTGGTCTCTTTCAAACGTCTTCGCTCCACTCAGCCTCAGATAGTGCGCCATCTCTGGGAACATCACATTCAATTGCATCACTCCAATAGCATTTTAATTTATACGGATGCTTCTAAACAGCATACCGAACAAGGATCTGTGGTTGGAGCAGGAATTTATATACCAGCGCTTAATTACGCAGAGACTCACAGACTTCCACCGAATACATCCATCTATTTAGCAGAAAGCTGGGCAATTCGCACGGCATTGAAAGTCGCCCTACAACGAAAACTACCTAACGTGGGAATTTGTAGTGATAGCCTTAGTGCGTTACAAGGAATATGTAGAACCCCATGGGCATCTGCCAATACATGGTTACACATCAATATTCGCCAACAGCTTCGAATATTACATAATAATCATCAAGTGGTTACGTTAATTCATACGCCCTCACACTGCGACATCCCCGGGAACGAAGTTAGCGATATCCTGAGCAGATATGCAACACAACATGGCACACCGATAGATCTCCGGCTCCCAGCATCTTCTTTCGCCGAGATGCTGCTACAGAAACGGCAAACCGAATGGCGAACCTACCAACAACAACAACGATCAGGACCAGGAATCTATTATTGGCAACTAGAACCGACTCCCACCACGAGAAAATGGGAGGCCCCTCATAATTGGACAAGAAAACATCATTGTTTATATTCTCGCCTTCGTCTACATACTGCTCAGACTCCCATCCAGCAGTATAAACAGCAGCAGCGCCCCTCACGCTTGTGTTATTGTGGACTAACTGAAGGTTCTATTGACCACCTGACCTTTCAGTGCTCTCTAACGCCTGGCTACCGTCCGATACTCAACACAGTCATTCATTCTGTTTATTTCACAAGCCCCGTAACAGTGTCTTTCTTACTAGCTAACAAAAACCACCTTGTTCTGTATCATCTGCTTCAATATTACATAGTGAACAACTACGACTTGTAATGGTGTCAAAGTGATCAACAGTGCAGTGCTCATGTTATTCATCGCAGTTTGTAATATATAGTTTCTTCGACATAGTTAGTGTTCCGCATGAAGTGATTGTTTCTATTGTGTTTGTTTATTTTGTTCCCAAATTGATCCTGGACCATTCATCTCTACAAGTATAGATACCCATTTAACCGTCTGTATTGCTCAGCGGACGAGTTCCTGGAGCATCAAAACATTGAGAGAGAGAGAGAGAGAGATGTTTCTCTCTCATAGTTTTACAGACTCTGAGAAAAGGGAACTACTCGAGATAGTTTTAGGTACGTATTAATCCCTGTTATTGACTAACATACTCTGATAATGCGTTGTACTGTATTTTTTCAGGTTGACTGCACATCTAAATCATCAGGCTTCTAGTTTGACCTTTAGTATAAATTTCAGAAATAATGAGGTTTTGTCATTTGTGTTTCTCGTCTTATATCTGTATGGTTTACAATATAGCACAGTGTTACACCCATACTCATTGAAGTAGTGATTAAGTAGAATAAGGTAGAGTATGACTACGGAATCAATACGTGTACTTGTTTTTGGTGTTTAATTGGCTTTCTCGGGAAGCCTTTAAATCTATGTCGCTGTATTGTACACAAGGGTGCTAAATTCTTTGTTATTGAATCTACCGATCAACACAGTATTATTTTAAGTTACTCTTGTTTAATTGCAATGTGCTGTCCTATCTACATTATTATATTTTTTTTTTCTCTGTCAGACAGATTATAGCTGTTCATTTGTAAAGGCAGTAATTCGAGGGTGATTATTCATGAGGATGAAGGTTAAATCGTTTCATTATTCCTGTAAGATAACTTATACCGTTTACCCAACATTGTTAGAAGAGCAAGACCAGGAGACTCAGGTGGTCGTGTCATGTAGCCAAAAATGGGAGATAATAAGAGTGAATTTCACAATGTTTGCTTCAGTTGGTATCCTTACAGAGACACAACCAAGCACACTAGATTAATTGTAACAAAATAAGTCCAAACTTAGCTAACCTGACTCTACGTTTTCCTATCTTGCTTTACTATACCGTAAGAGAGACACGGTAGCTCAGTGATAGAGCGCTTAGGTTCGGTGCGTGGGGTCCCCTGGTTCGATCCTCTGTCAGGTATGTTTATGAACGAAGAGCGTCTCCATGGGTTTTCTCAAGTTACTGCTGTTTTCTCCCTCATTCTTATTCTACTAATTCCTGCATCACCTGTCTCCCTTAGCCCAAACGAATAATCATGGGACGTTCAGTTGAAAGATTTCATTTTCTACTTTACTGTAGTCTAATCTACTATACCCTTTTGAAGTGGGCCTACTTATTGATGCGCAGCTGACGCATATTCGAAAGCATGTTCAAAATTTTAACTGGAAACGTAATCGGAAAAAGACTATTAGGAAGACCTAGGCGGCAGTGTTAAGGTGAATCTGCTGGAAATTGGGGCATTACTGCTGTATCGGCGGACCACACAAAAGTCGAAAAAGGGGAATTATTATTTAGCTTCTCCCTAAAAATACTAGGCTGTGACCCTAACTCACTTGGTAGTGATTATTGTTTGAAATACAGTGTGGACGTATGACATAAAAAAAACCTAGCGCATAAAACACAAACCAACTTGTGCTAGGTGACCATTAAAATCACGAATGCTATCTATCTGAGTCGGGGCAGAAGCGCAGCAGAGTGGCCCGAACAACAGCGAGGGGGTGCGTCCGTAGGGAGCAAACGCGTCAGGGGCGGTAGGTATATGCATAAACGACGATAGTGGAAAAACAGTTTATATGTCATAAAATGCATGGGTTGTGTTGCACAGCTTTGGGGCGGGGGGGGGGGGGGTGATTCTAAATGCCTTCCACAAAGTACTAAAGTGTATTAAATTAGATTAGATTACATTACGGTTGGTTAGATGTTCCTCTATTTTTCTGTAATTTCAATTCGTTTCCGCACTTACGATAAATTTTCGCCTGTTTACTGGACCATGCGTTTCACCGAATTTCAACAACTGACACTCCTTATTTTTGTATAACTTGATAAAACTCAAACACGATATGTAACAGTCTTGTCATTTACGCATAGTATCCACACTGCCTTTGCCATATATCATAACAAGTGTACCTCTCCGCCAAATATAGGGGCCACGGTGGCTCAGTGCTAGAGCGTTCACCTCTGGTGCTTGGGGTCCCAGGTTCGATCCCAGCCCCCGCCAATTGAACTTTGTGGTGGATAAACACAATGTTTGCGTGGGTTTCTCGGGGTTCTCCCGTTTCCTCCCACTTTCTTCATTCCACCATTTGATTCATTACTCATGATCACCGTGTCCTTTAGCCTAACCGGCATAACCACGGGACGTAAAAATCAAAGATTTTTTTTCTCCGCCAAATAGTCCCTTTCGCCTCCATATATATTTAGTAGTGCTGCTTACATCAAAAGAAGTAACAAGAAGTATTTTCATAACTTCAGCTGTTCCCTGACTTTCACTCACTCTTCCTTACGAAACCAAATAAGTTATCCAATTCAACCACTGGTAAATTTTCTGAAATTGGTCCGACGTAACAGCAATTGACACGGATTAATTTTAACAAAATAAGTCCGAACTTACCTAACCATAAGCTAACCCTACCCTGCTTTACCGTAAGTGGGGATACGGTGGCTCAGTTGTAGAGCGGCCGCCCCCTGTTCGTAGGGTCCTTGGTTCGATGCTTGGCCAAGTATGTTTGTGAAAGACTATCGTGTCCGCGTGTTTTTTCAAGTTAGTGTTGTCTCCTTGTTATTGCACCGAATCTTCCATCATCATGGGGGCCGCGGTGGCCCAGTGGTAGAGCGTTCACCTCTGGTGCTAGGGGTCTCGGGTTCAAACCCTGCTCCCGCCAAGTGAACTTTGTGGTGGACAAACACCGTGTGCGTGGGTTTTCTCGGGGTTCTCCCGTTTCCTCCCACTTTCTTCATTCCACCATTTAATTCATTACTCATCATCACCGTCTCCTTTAGCCTAACCGGCATAATCGTGGGACGTAAAACTCAAAGATTTCATTTTTCTTCTATCATCATTCACTTTCCTCAATCATATGTCTTTCTTAGCCCCAGGGTTGGCTGGTTTAAACAAAAAAAAAAAGAAAAATGCTTTAAATTGTGTGAACTTCATAGTGACGTTTCCACATTTCAAACCATCCGCGTTACGTTTATCTACTTTCCACTTTTTAATCAAGGGATCCCGTGTTCAATTCTCGGTCGAATCACAACTCATCTTTCAAGTGTAAACTAAGTAGCGATTCGAGGCGTCCCTCTAAGCGAAAGTCTTCTACGTGATAACCTTGGGGTATTTCATAAGGATGTTAAGCCTAAACATACGAAATGAAACCAAATTATATATTTATACCTGCTGAATTATGCCTGTTTTATAAAGAAGCCAAGGTTGCTTAAATATATTGGTAGAAATTGGCAAAATTTATCAACTGCCTATGTAGCTTCCAACATCAGCTTAGATTTGACTTTGTTTTAATTTCATTCAATGATATCTACATACCAAATTTGTAATTTAACACCTCAGTTTTAGCGTAGTGATTATGTTACGTTGACCTTAAAATTTTACATAAAAATACATTTAAAGTAATAGTAGGATTTTCCCAATGGTTAAGGCGGGAGTTTTCCGATTTATATATATAATTCTGGTATAATGTTTTTACTTGTGTAACTGTTTATCTTTTTGTCCTTCTAAAATGACTCTTGACAATTATATTAACAAGTAGGCCTATGCAAAGATCAGTACAACGTATTTTTATCAGGAGTCCTTCGTGAGTGAGTTGGCAACCGCATTTGTGACCAATTAGTCTCGGTTTCATGTCCAAATGGACAATTTCTCTTGAATGTAAGCCGAGTAGCGGTTTGCATTCCGCTTTAAGCTTATGTGACTCCTTCCAGCATAACCTTGTTGTTGCATAATAACACAAAGGCGAAACAAACTAATTTCTGTCCATATCTAATATAAATACATAGAGTAAAATATTTAAACCAAAAAAAAAACTGTTTTTTTGTTTTTTTTTTCAATAAAAACCATGGTTTTTGCCAACCCTGCTGCTTAGCCCAAAGGACGTAATTGTGAGACGTTAAGCTGAGAGATTTCATTTTCCCCTCTGCCGTTCTCTAATCTACTATACCCTATACCTACACCCTTTTAAAGTGGTCCTAGTTATTGATGCACAGCTGGAGCGTACCCGAAAGTGGAAAACGTTCAAAATTTTAACTGGAAACCCAATCGGAAAAAGACTATTAGGAAGGCTAATGATAGGACAGTATTAAGATGGATCTAGTAGAAAGAGGAATACAGAGTAGAAATTGGAATCAGTTGGATAAGGGCAGAAATCCTTAAACAGCTCTTCTGAATGCGACTTTGGACTTCAATGTTCCATAGGCCATGAAGTTAGTTACCGGTACTTGTGAGAGAGTTTTTCGGTGAATTTATTACTAACTGTTTTGTTTTTCGTGATAAACTTTGTCCATGACATAAACTTATAAGCATCAGCTTAAGTTAAATTCAGTATTTGTAATTTTAGTTCGAATGCACATGATAAGATTTACTGCGAGTCATCTTCAAAACTCAAAATAATAACCAGTTTACCAATAAAAAGTTGTGTGAGCAGTTTACCAGAATTCGCGACGATAACATATTTTGAACTGAATAATAATATGAATTCCCTCCCTTTAGCCGACATTTAATTTCTTCGTGAATATGGTTTCCGCCTGTTAATATTGATCCTAGATATTTGAAAGTATTCACTTTATCGAAAGTATTAGCCTATTTGATATTTTAACGCATCCTTAATTTACAGTATTACGATCCCGACGAACTTCCATGTATTTAGTTTTCTCTCCATTTCTTTCTAATGTTTTCCTATCATCTCCTATTAGATTTATATCATCAGCATACTCCATAAACTGATTAATACCATTCAGCTCTGGGCCCTATATGTTATCTTCGATTTACCTTATAGTACTCCAAACCAAAGTTGAATAATAGTTGCGACAACATATCTTCTTGTTTCAGACAATTCTCGATGTGGAAGCTCGTGGACAAGAATTTTCGTACTCAGAGTTCAGGGTGACTAGATGTGCTATTTTTAACGGGCTTTTTTTTTTTCTCCAGGTCATTCCGTGTCCCGAGAAAAATGCAAACGCGTCGTAAAATGCCCTTGTTTAATAATAATAGTGTTCCATTTTGGCTTTTAGTTACGTAGTATACAAGTAATTTTTTATATAGACTTCTACATTTTTAAAGGCAAGGTCAACTCTGTAAGAAATTCAGTGATCAAGATAGAAATAAATATATATTACATTCAAGAAACACTCGATTCCTCCTAATCCTGGTGCCTGTTAAATTTTAGCATTATGAATGGAATTAAGATAAATGAATAAAAATCTAGTTATTTTAAAAGCTAGGGACTTATTCCGTACTGACATGAATAATGATAAAACAATGATTTTTAAGTGTTGCTTTTTCTGTGCTGTGTGGGTAATTTTCAAAGTTGGTAACACTTTGGGTCATATCGTATTGATCTTATATTGTCAAGTTAGTGAACGTCGCTTTGTAACTTCCATCTATCTTTCTCTATATTATACGGCTGTCATTGATGAATTCAAGCCAGATTGAGTTCTTTTACAAATAGGCGCTTTTGAGTTCTAAAATATGATTATTATGTTTTGGCTTCAGTTTTTGTCAGGTTTGTCACCCTTTACGAATCAGCAGCACACCTCTCATGAATTCCAGGTGGTGTCGAGCAATTCGTCCTTTACACCCATACTCATCTTCGCTAACGCGCTTGTTCCTTAAGGACTCACCTCCGCGCTCTCGCAAGCCTTCTGCTTCGCTCTGTCTTGACGTGAGAATACATTGAAATAGAACACAACATAAATGAGATTCAGTAAGTTTAATGTCCCTCGAGGCTAAGGGAGACAATGCTGATAAGATGTATGATAATGTGGAATGACGAAAGTAGGGGGGTGGGGTGGCGAAACCAAAGTGTACTGTGTTTATTCACCACAGATAGGTGAGTTCATAGTTTTAGTGTTTGTGAGCCATAATTTAGTAATTATATTTGTTTCTCGTCAAAACAAAAGGAAATATAGAAGTAAACTAGGCTTAAGGGGATGATCTACCTTTTCTCGGCACAAAAATTTTTATATTGGACCTTATAGGGAGAACATGGCTACCGAATTTCCTCAGTTTCTAAGGAACTAGGTATCTCTAATGGGAAAGAAAAATTTTGCAGCATGCTACAGAAGTTTATTAACGGGTTGAAATACTTAAATTGTATATTTGTCTGCTAGTTTAGCAGAAATAAATTATTAAAAAATAAATAAATTAGTTTCTTTTTATACAAATTATAATATGTCTAACTTTGGAACCAATTATGGTAGAAAGATCAACTTTTTTTTTGTTTTATTCCTTGAGAAGAAACGACTCTAATAGTTTCCATCACAACCATATCTGATACGCCAATTAAAAAATGGTATTTTAATATAAGTATTAAAGTCCACCTGTCAAAGTTTGACGAGGGTAAGTCACGCCCCACTCTAAGCTTGGCCGCGGAAAGGGCGGGGGTTGGTGAAATGGAGGGGGAAGGGGTGGATAACTGAATGAAACAGGTTCTCGACCAGTTTCTGAGATTACCTGTCAGCTGCCAAATACTGCTAGCTTTATAGAGTTTGTCTCCCTCAATGATTCCATACTAAGAGACTGGACGATGTGGTGTGAAGTATCCTCTTTTCCCCGTTACCTCTGGAAGTTCATCAAGATGCATTCTAGAGTGCGCGGAAAGAACAGTATATATCAGAAAACGCTGTTATTTTGGGATTTTTCCCCCTTCCGGACAAATATTATAGCATACAGTAGTGGCGAAGGAAAGGGGGGCAGAAGGGTGCCCCCACAGGATTCCGACAATGTAAAGTCCTGGCCCCCATATATAGGTGTCCGTAAAAAAAATGTCCCCTAAGTTTTTTTTTTTTTTTTATATATAATGTGTTGGGAATATATTTCAAATTTGAGGTGTTTTCCTGGTAGCCATCATTTTCCAATATTGCCGCCGCCCTACGTAAATCTCTCTCTCTCTCTCTCTCTCTGTATATATATATATAAAGAGAGAGATCGTGTCAAAGTATAGGTTTTTGAGGCCAATGAATTTAAATATGGCATTGTTTATTGCCAATTAGAAACCTTACAACCTGGCAACACTGTTGTCTAACGATTAACTGTACAAAGTTACAAATGCGTATATGCACGCATTACTCTAGGATGTAGCGTACTTCCTCAGGACTAAGCGAAACCTACTTTTTCTGGTAGCTTTCATCACGACAAGACATATTTTACATGGTAACATGAGAGAACATTTGTCTATACCAATATGGCAGCCAATATGATGGCTAATTACTAGGCAACCAAGTAATGGACTTATTGAAATGCCTGTCAGTCCTAATTGGCCTAGAGCCTAGAGAATGGGAGAAAGAGGCAGGATACGGTCTCATTGAAGAAGCGTCTCCTGAGGGGGCGAGGGAAATTTAAAATACTCCATTTTTTAATGAAAAACACTTTTTTGCCTCCTTGTCCGCAGACAACACTGCACACCAAATGCACTATAAGACGTTCTCTAAATAGCCCTGTTAGATCTAATCTGTATTGTGTGTAAACCGTGCATTATTACGGGGGAACAGCGGAGCAAAAGCCCTGTTTATATATATATATATATATATATATATATATATATATATATATATATATATATTTCTGGTTTCTCGTGCTTGCTTCGCTAAGACTAAGCACTGTAAGCCAATCTCTAATTATCCTATAGCAGTGTTAATTTCAGATCATTTCCTCAGGAGGCACCACGCACAGAGTGGGAAAGCGACTAAAAATTGCGTGCTCCACAGAAATTTCTGCGAAGATCTCAAGCACCCGAGGGTGAATTTCGTAGCTCTTGGGAGAATTTCCCCCCAGAATCATCACTGCCCTAGGGAGTTGAAACAAGAAGCAGGATACGCAAAAAAGAACAAACTTTCAAAGCATTTAAAGTTTAGGCTCGTTGCGCTAAACGCCTTCTTAGGACGAGGATATGGGAATTGAAAAATGCACGTTTTCTTTTATTTATTTATTGAAAAACATGTTTGCCCTTTTTTGTCCCCAGACAACCATGCAGACGACACACACCAATTGTCTTATACAAAAATGTTGCCATGATGGCTCCTATAAGACCCATTTGGAACGGTGTCCATGCTGTGCATTGTTATATAGGGACAAGGGAGCAAAGCCCTGTTTTCTTTGACTTTTTCGTTTTCCGCGCTTACCCCGGTAAGACTACGCACTGTCAGTTACTCTCGATTTATCCTAAAGAGTTGAAACAAGAAGCATGATACGCAGAAAAGAACATACTTTCAGAATGATGACGTCCTATGGGTGGGACCTACAGTTTAACGTAGAATCCGAACCACTTGTGTCTCCATCGGGAATCAAACAAGGGACTCCTTGATTATAAGGGATGAGCGTAACTATTCATCCACGACACACACATACATACATACAAACATATATATGTATAATAGACTATTGTACGTGGTAATAAATAGCTACAATAATATTCCAGGAACTTTTTGACTGTCCCCCGTACAATCTTTATTTTCTAGTAATGCATTCACATTGACGGCCACGTCTTTGAAAATAATGTGGACAAATTACAAGAATTCTTTGAATATGTTCTATCGACTTTTTTCTGTAATAGACTATTGTACGTGGTAATAAATAGCTACAATAATATTCCAGGAACTTTTTGACTGTCCCCCGTACAATCTTTATTTTCTAGTAATGCATTCACATTGAAGGCTACGTCTTTGAAAATAATGTTGACAAATTACAAGAATTCTTTGAATAACTTCTATCGACTTTTTTCTGTAATAGACTATTGTATATGATTCTAACACAATTACTCAACTATTGACACTTGTAATATCCAACATTTCTAGGATAGCACTGCAAACCTTTGATCACGAAATTAGTTTGAGGTTTCTCATTTAAACAAGTGCCTCTTTTAGGGTCTCTTCTCTTTTACTTTCTTGAGTTTCTTGAAGGACCTGCAGCTCTAGGTTTCTGCTCTATTATCTTCTCCACCAAATTCACAATAGAGGTTCTTCTACTCTTATGTTTTCCTGTGACAACTCTCTACAATATCCAAGAATTTACAGCTGTTGTATCCGTACGTGCACTAAGAATCGTCTTGAACCTAACCGAATGGAGCATTCTGGTCGTTTTGGTTGAGTATGTCAACACCATGTTATGTTGCACAACAGCTCTCCTTCCTTTTTTCCTTCAAATGACAGTTATGATACTTAGAGGTACTTTTAAGAGCTCCAAACTCTGGGATGGGTTTTATTTATATATATAAAATAAGAAAGTTTCCTCTTCTGGGGAAGGGGGCGATTGCCCCCTGGATCCGCCACTGACTAGCATATATACGGTATATAGCTATTCGTGACAAAAAGTATAGACCAACTCGAAATTTCAGAATCCTGCGATATACTTCCGCAATGATTTTTATAGAGGTAGTTGGTGACTACTTCAAATTATATGCCCGTAGCTAAAGCCCCTCTATAAAAAATCGTTGCGTGAGTACCTTAGGATTCTGAAACATGTATTTTTGGATAGCGCACCTGTTAGTTCCTAAGTGGAGTCTTGACCAGACTACGGTAGGTCCGATAATTATTTCTTGTGAAAATGTCATATATTACCTTTTACAGCCCGTGAGGACAGTAAGATTTCTGTGATTCGGCCAATCCCTGTTCCTACTTGCAAATGTCTGATTTATAGCATTTACGCTATTAGTAAGCGCTACTGAGGTCAATAAGAGTTGAATTAGATTTTTGCGAGGGGCGCATTGTTATAGCGCATGTTTTCTAACGCACAAAGGGATGTTCTGAATGGGGGCAGCTATGTGTATGTTTAGCCAATGGAGCCATTTGTATCTTCGTGGCTTTGCACTCTAACTCCAAATAATAATAATGATAATAATAATAATATAACTTTTGCCTCCTGAAAATAACCAGATGGTAAAGTTATGGTCGATACGTTTTTAGAATTCGAAGGCATTTTAGAATGCTTGTATATCATCTGGCTATCAGAAATAATTGATCACCATTTTCTCTACATATCTATAATTTTCTTACAGGGTAGAAACACCTCCTCGGAAGAGAGAGAGAGAGAAAGTGGCCGAACTTGGGCTATTGAACGTGAGGACAGGATGTTTACATTCGCATTGACACCTGCTGTGAAAACGGTCTGTGTACATAGCTGTAAGAGATTTGTGAAGACCCTTCCCTTCATATCTCTCGGAACGAAAACAAAAGAAAAGGGTGGGGGCGGATGCCTTACCATCGTCAAACTTCGTGACAGGTGGACTTTAATACTTATAATAAAATTCTATTTTTTAATTGGCGTATCAGATATGGTTGTGATGAAAACTATTAGAGTCGTTTCTTCTCAAGGAATAAAACAAAAAAAAAGTTGATCTTTCTACCATAATTGGTTCCAAAGTTAGACATATTTTAATTTGTATAAAAAGAAACTAATTTATTTATTTTTTAATAACTTATTTCTGCTAAACTAGCAGACAAATATACAATTTAAGTATTTCAACCTGTTAATAAACTTCTGTAGCATGCTGCAAAATTTTTCTTTCCCATTAGAGATACCTAATTCCTTAGAAACTGAGGAAATTCGGTAGCCATGTTCTCCCCATAAGGTCCAACATAATTTTTGTGCCGAGAAAAGGTAGAGCATCCCGTTAATTAACAATTAATATGATCAACAGGTTTTAGCTGATGTGTCCGGCTTTCGCATAATATTTCATAACTGTTTGAACGACAAGTTCTTTCATATCGATGATTCTTTATGCTTGCAGATACTAGTCCTCCTCTTATGATACATATTGGCATTGTCCTTCTAATTTTAGCGTTTTAAATCCTATCCTGTTTCAAAATTGCATAGATTGTGGAGTGTTGGTAACACTACAAACATTTAAAGTTAGCATTGTACGAGGCGCATCCAGAAAGTAAGTTTCCCACGCGTTCCATAGGTAGGAAATCATCTGTTGGAAGTGACTACGTGTACGTGAGAGAGTAAGGTCCTAGCATGGCACATGAACGCGGAACTTCCCTAGTGCTCTCAGTAGCAACGTAGCAGTGGTTGAAGATTGGCGTTCCTATTCTAGCTCCCGCCGCGTGTGAAGTGCGAGCAGTGATAAAGTTTTTGAATGCACAGGGCATAGCACCAATTGAAATACATCGTCAGCTGTATCGTAACAAAAATGTCAATGCTGACCCTGTGCGCCTTGCTTTGTGCTCTAGGGTCAGTTGCTTCAACACAAAACTTCTTGATCAACAGGCACTCTGTGACAGTGGTGTGCAATAAGGAACGGAAAATCTGCAGGAATTGCTTGCTCATGCCGTTAGGCCCATGGACCTCGCACAGCTAACGATGGATTTCTATTGGTGCTATGCCCTGGGCATTCAAAAACTTTATCGCTGCTCGCACTTCACATGCGGCGGGAGCTGGAATAGGAACGTCCATTTTCAACCACTGCCACGACGCTACTGAGAAAACTAGGGAAGTTCCGCTAGTGCATGTGTCATGCTTACTCTCTCAAGTACACGTAGTCGCTTCGCGCAACATACCGTTTCCTAGCTATGGGACGCGTGGGAAACTTACTTTCTGGATGCGCCACGTAGTATTGTGTTCGCAAGTTTTTGCGTTTTTCTAGTAGTTATATTACGTCAATTGGAAACTCTTAATTTATTAAATATTAATATAGTTATATGACTTACTATTTTTAAAAAATATTTTTATTTGTAGGTAATTTACTATTATAACTCGCTGATATTTTCCCCTTCAACTATGGATAATATTACGCCAGAAGATGAAGATTTTCCGGGAAGGCTTCTGCATCAGGTAAGGTACCAGTAAACGCTAATGTTTGCTATTTAAGTTAAATTGTAGGATTGAATTTATTATGTAAGTTGATAAAAAAAAAAAAAGTAGACATCTTTCTTTTCTTAACATGTGTATAAACAAAAGGGTACTTCTACAATGTCGTGTGATTTATAGAGAACCATTATATTAATGTACAATAAAGAAATATATACTACCTTTTTTTGAAGTCACATTCTGTGAGATCGTTCCAAACGAAGGTGTATGTCTAAGTATAAGCTTCGTACCAAGTCATTTTATTCAAGATTATTTTTAAAACAAGAATGGTTCGTATATATACGAAGAATGTTTCTAGTATTCTGCAAATTTTGTTTTAAATTTTTAATTTTACTAACTGTTATCTAGGTTTTTTTTTTTTTTTTTTTTTTTCAATATAGCCTACGTGTAACTGTATTCACTTCTCCACTGTCAAATTAAACCTTTAAACATTTTATCCATCGATTTACAACATTGTTCTAAAATCGCATACGACACAAGAGTTTCTTCAGCTCTAATAAGAAATTATACTCGGTGAGAGCTACATTAGGCGATTAAAGTGGGTGTGTGAGTAATTTTCAGTTAAGTACTATGTCTTCTTGGATTATCATGTTGCAGCAATGATCGGTTATAGATCATTCAGGGTAGAAGTTTGATAAGCGCTTGTCGCAGTGGACAGGACAAAATTTAAAATAATAATGTGTATTAATTCATGTTCCCTTCAGTAAGTAATCCACCAAAAATTATCCCTTCAGGATTCCGAATTGTTACCGTATCAAGAGAAGAAACAGAGCGTTGTTATAGTTGGGGTTGTCCTTTCAGTCTGTGCTACTGTTTACAGTGGTTTTTGGTTTGCGGATAAAATTATCGGATTCATGTTACGTCACTTATTCGTTGCTATGAACACACTTACAACCTTAAGTGATAATGAAATGTGTGATGTTTCATATATAAAAGGAATCGAAAGGGCTACGTAGTCCATTGTAAAAGAAACACTTAAAATAATGTTTCACACAGCCTACTGGCCATCATTCGGTTCGTGAAAGACTTGATGCTTAGCAAAGAGAAACAAGTAGTGATGTCACGTGTACACCACGAAATGATCAACCATTAAGTAAAATACAAATATGCTAAGGTACATGATTTTATTAATTCTTTATTAAGTTTGGTTTGAATGGATTTTATCAAGTATTATTGTAAACATATATACAGGGTGAACCTGAAAGATGTGCACAAACTCGGGGAGGCATAGTTGATTCGTGGCATCAAAAGAAAACAAAAAGTCCTTGCCAGCTTCGAATCGAAAATGGAATCGTGACAATTGGAACGGAATGGAAAGATGTGCACATCATTGCTCCATGCAAGACGACTTTTTGTCTTCTTTTGATGTGACAAATCAGCTCCCGAAGTATGTACACATCTTTCTGTTCCGTTCTAATTGTCACGATTCGATTTTTGATTTCAAGCTGGCACCCCTGTCATTCGTACACGACGCGGAATTCGAAAACATGCAAGAGGACTCCTTGTCTTTTGATGTCAGGAATCACCTCCCGCAGTTTGTGCACATCTCTCAGGCTAATCTTGTATATGTGCTTATTTAGCGAGAGATCTAATTTAAATATTTGCGAGAAGTAAACATTTCAGTGACCTATAGAGAGATCTAACTAGCACCAACAGAAGATTGGTACCGACGGAGAATAATTTAGGAAAACAAGCTTCTAATTAAACATCATTTAATACTTTCTTATTGGTTTTGATGGTTGCTATGTATGTATTTACTGAATGACTCATGATGTGCACGAGGGCAAGTCAAAAATTATCTACACTTTTCATTCTACAATTTATGTATATGAAGTTAGGGTTATACAATGCACATCATTTTCCTACGTAATCTCCCTCCTTATCAATGCACTTGGCCCAACGGTCAACGAGCTTACGTATTACTTCCAAATAAAAGGTTTTCGGTTGGTCATGAAGGCACTTTTGCACTGCATTTTGCACGTCTAAATCTGAGGCAAATTGGCGATCACGCAAAGCATCCTTGATTCGCGACCACGCAAAGCATCGATAGTGATTCGCCAGAACCATCTCTCGAGCTTGCTGAATGTTGTCATCTGTAGTGGAGGTTGATGGCCGTCCTACTCCCTCTTCATGCGTTACACTTGTTCGACCACTTTTAAACTTCTCGAGCCACAAAAAACACAGTTTTATGTGATAGTGCACTTCTCCCATATTACGATGATAGTCTGTGATGAATGTCTGACTCTTTGACACCCTCTGACCACAGGAATCGGATCACTGCTCGTTGTTCCTCTTTGGTGCAAACTTCTAATGGAGCAGCCATGATATATGCAACAGAAGGAAAGAAATGGAGGAATTAAGATCACACTTTCACAGCATTCCCACAACAGTATAACAATAAAATATGCGAGGAGAGAAGACAAAGTGCGCAATGTAAGAAAACTTATGACAAAAGTGTAGATAATTTTTGACTTGCCCTCATAGAAAGATTTTCTCACTCACCTTAGATTTCTGATGAGCAGCTTGTCCTTTATGGCTTCTTCAGCGTCACTCTTATAAGTAACATCTGGTTCGTTATTTGTAGGTAGCACTGAATTCTTTATTTTTTAGACTAACTACGCTTTTAAGAACTGATTAACAAATTATTACCATTCGAACGTACGGATTTGGTCAAGTATTTTGTAACAAGAATAATGACTATTCTTAATATCAGTTTTTCGAAAGTAGAGATTTTAGAAGCAAGCTATATATGCTTTGGTGTCGACTGTTGTGAAGTTAGCGTCGATCTAAGATAATCGACACTAATCCGCCGTCTTTAATTCCATAATGTTTTATAGAATATTTTTTGTTGATGTAAACAATCCTAAGCAACCAGAAAGTGATATAGCTACACTTGCTGTCTACTTTTTCTCTGGATAATTTCCATTTCTGAAACACTTTTGTGAAATGTTCTGCCGAAGATATACATAATGCTTGAGGGATGGATTATGTATAGTTTGATGATAATTATTGCGTACATGTGTCAAACTCTCTGATTGTTATTTGGTATTTAACAGGCAGCTTTATGGGACAATGCGGAATTGTTGGAGGATCTTTTGCGAGGGGACCAAGTAGCGTACATTAATAGTCAAGATTCCTGGGGACGAACGCCTTTGCATGCTGCAGCAACGACAGAAAATTCCCGATGTCTGCATGTACTTCTGCGTGCAGGAGGTAAGTTAAATATACGTTTGTTGTGTATATATATATACAGGGTGGTAGGTAACTCCACCGACAAACTTTGGGAGGTGATTCTTTATATGAAATGAAAGAAAAAAGTTCTTATAAACATAGGTCGAAAGATGTCTCCTTTCAGAGTTATGAACCGCCAAAAACTCGAAAAATCATGTTTCGAAACGCCCTGCCTTAGAAACTATAGGACCTATAATAAGCGGTTTAAGGAATTACACAGGAACTAGTATGCGATCCATCGAAATATCCGTTTTAACATACTCCGTTATCGGCGAAACGAACTGTTAAAAGCAAGTTGAGGTATAGGGATACTCCTTTAAGTACTAATGGCGCGTTCGTTTCGCCGATAACGGACCACGGTAGAACATGGATATTTAAATAGAGCGAAACGAACGTGCCATTAGTACTTAAAGGAGTATCCCTATACCTCAACTTCCTTTTTACAGTTCGTTTCGCCGATAACGGACCACGGTAGAACATATATATTTAGATAGATCGCATACTAGTTCCTTTGTAATTCCTTAACCGCTTGGGATTGGTCCTGTAGTTTTTAAGGTAGTGTTTCGAAGCGTGAATTTTCGAATTTTCGGCGGCTCATAACTCTGAAAGGAGACGTTTTTCGTCCCATGTTTATTAGAACTTTTTCTTTCATTTCATATAAAGAATCACCTCCCAAAGTTTGTCGGTGGAGTTACTTACCACCCTGTATATATATATATATATATATATATATATATATATATATATATATATAATGTGTGTTCTTGTTAAGGAACATATGTGATAGTAATTTTCAGAAGTAATAACTGTAACGCTTATTTTGTTAATTGCGTTAACAAGAGTTTTCCTGAACAGTTTCAACCACTTATTCTGTGTATTTATTTAAAGATTTGATTTGATGCATATTTATTTAATTTGTAAATATATATATATATATATATATATATATATATATATATATATATATATATATAGGGCTATAGGAAGTTATTGCGTCCTTCATTTCACGAAATTATAATGTATTTCCTAACTGTAAAGATGAAGCAGTTTAAATGTAATTGAATAGAGGGTAAAATGTAGTGTCATTATATGCATATTATAGAAGTGCCTCAGAAGTTTTTAACCACAGTTAATGGAATAATGTTTTGACGAAAACACGTTGTTCGGCTGAACACATTATGATACTTCTCTGTTTATAGTTTTAGAT
Organism: Thermobia domestica; assembly: GCF_964235325.1. NCBI lineage: Eukaryota > Metazoa > Arthropoda > Insecta > Zygentoma > Lepismatidae > Thermobia > Thermobia domestica. Next base: position 397,139,113 of record NC_137454.1, read on the forward strand.
TCAAGCAGAGAACTTAAAGGTTGTAAAATGCGTATATATAATATATATGTTTGTGTGTGTGTAACTACAAGGTGGAGCACAGAAAACGCATGTTTTTTAAACCGCTAGTACTCGGCGACGAGTAGAGGTATTGATTTTGAGTAGACAGCTCAGTCAATGCAGTTTCAGTGGCTACGGAGCGTTGGAGCGTAGAGCATCGTGTGTTCGCGGTTGAGCTGTTCTTTAGAAACAATGATTCTGTGGTCATGGTTCAACGTCTTTTCCATGGAAAGTTTAATGTTGAACGTCAAGGCACAGCCTCAGATCGACACTATACTCCGATGGGTTGCAACGTTGTCTGAGCTATCTGCCAACGGTCGTTCAAAATCAGTACTCCTACTCATCGCTAAGTACTACAGGGTGTCTATCGGTCACGAAAGTCACGAATAAGTTACGAAATCAGAAAACGGTCATGAAAGTCACGAAATTTAGTTTTTGGGTCACGATTTTTTAACCATGTAAATATAAGTACAGATTGAAAAATTTTGTTTTGTACACCAAAAATTTCTATGGTCGGCTTTAGACTCTACCAAATCGCAAGCAAAATACGTTTGTATCGCATGTATGAAAATTCGGCCTAATTCGCACCCAAATTTGCTCTTGAAAATGCTAGAAAATTTTACGATTTGGTAAAGAAAAGGTCACGAAATTTCATTTTGGAATTTTAATAGACACCCTGAGCGCTTTTAAAAATCATGCATTTCCTCTGCTCCACCCTGTATTTTATGCACTAAACAATAAATTCTGGTTAAAAAACAAATTCTCTCGCGCCTCAATGTTAATCATTGGTGCCCTAAAACAGATCAAACTCCAATTCTGCATTAGAAGAGGTGAATAGCTCTGCATTTTCAACCTATATAAAATACCATCTTAAAATGGGTTATATATTTTTCAGTTATTTAAATCATTTAATATACAATAAAGAATTACAGAAAAATCTGGCCTCTGGCCCAGCGAGAGTGCTGTGTTAATTGAACTACAGACAGCAATTTTCTTTTTCTCTGTTTTGGTGCATTAATTCTCAAACCCTAACTGACCAGCCACCCGCTAGCATTCTGTAGAAGTAATGGAATTACTAGGTTTTATATTTAAATTAAGGGCGCTTTAATGCTGTACATACAGTTGAAGGGGCTAGAGGATAGAAGTATCATTTTACATTTTCGAAAATATGAGTTCTGATGATAGATGAAAGCGTTATGTGTTGTTCTTTCTGCTACACAACATCTCATTTAAAGTATTGCCTCGTGTGAATGAAGAGTTAGAAATTTGTAATATGTATAGTGATCCTCTAATAAATGAAACGTATAAACTTTAATTTTCTCGAATAATTTATTACATACCACCTTACTCCTGTAACCTCTTCAATTATTTTAATTGTTCTTTAATGCTGTTAATTATAAGTAAGCGTAGAACAACGATATTGCATTGCAAATCTTGAGCTGATGGCTGATCAGTTGTGGTTTGAGAATTAAAGCACTAAAACAAAGAGCACCTGTTCGTGTCATTGCCAATCCAGCAGCATGTTTTTATGTGTTATTCTGCTACATGTTCTTTATTCTTTACCCATTTTTTTTTTTTTTTTTTTTTTTTTTTTTTTATTTCTAAGGGTAAAGACATACCGAAGATACCTCGCAATCGAGGTCGAGGTTGAAGTCGCGGTCGCTATCTCAATGTCTAGGTCTAGATGGATGAAGGACGCATATAGCGAAGAGGTCGTATTCTCGTTGTAAGTTTTCAGTTTGAGGAGAAACATTACTGTGACGCGTGTGAAATTATTCCGTTGGTGCGAAACCACATTTTGAAATTGAAAGGATCAAACAGTTTATAAATAGGGATCGACACAAGACGAGAGATGGTAAAAGCCAAAGTCTCGTCTCTTGTTTCGCAAAAGATGATAATTTGAGTCTCATCTCTCGTCCATCTCTATCAATACATCACAGACTTTTACCCTTTTTCAGTTTTCTGTAAAGAAATGTCCTCAGCCGAGGAATAATTTCCCAGTAAAATAAATAAATAAATAACAGGTTTCAAGGTGGAGGGGGTATTAACTTCACCAAATGAAGTTTCGTCACTGCAACTCCATTATTCGACGTTGCCTTCCTATGGATACGTGCCTTTCTGTACAGGTATTTCTTTACCTTATATCAGTAACGAATTTAGAAGAAATGTTTTTTTATTAATCTCGGAAATGAGGGGGGGGGGGGGTTAAGCATAAATATGATTAACAGTAGCTTCTTTTTTCTTTAGAAATTCGGGAATTCAGGGACTTTAGCCCGAAAGCCCCTTCCCTTAACCACCACTGCCTTATGTAATAGTATGTACAGTATAATTCTCAAATAAATATGAATAACTTATTTGACATTCCCATACGAGTTGCTGTTTTCTTCCATTTCCTATTTAAAACGTGCCTATTATAATGTTGTTTGTGCCTCTTATCCCATATTGATGGAACATTCCTCATTAGTTCTACTAACATGTTTTTCATAATCAAATTTAAAGTGCAGCAAAACCATTTGAGCGTAGATACATACAATACTCTGCAGACGAAATTCTGAACAAATAAAGATTTTATTCCGTGCAGCGCTTCAGAGAGAACCAGTGAGAATACAAGCCACAGCGATGCTCCCACTGGACATCGATGTAAAAACAAACTCGGTTGTTTATCATCGCGACCACTGATTCACCATCGCGGTCGATCCTAGGTCGGGATGTAGCGTACATCTCCGGCATGCGCTTACCCATTTGAATACATATGTTTGTGCCATTATCGAGGTAGCGACCGCGACTTAAACCTCGACCTCAATCGCGAGTAATCTTCGGTATGTCTTTACCCTAACGGATCATATCAAAATATCCTACTTTTGTGTTTTAAAAGCAAGATAGTTAACTAAGTAGATACTTATGTGACTGTACGTATGTAGGTCTCTTAATAGTTAAGCCTTTTATGTATAGAATTATGTGAAAGTGAAATAGCTTATGAAATAACGTTTCCATTTATTTATTTCAGCCAATCCTAACATTCCATGTGGGCCAAGAGGAGAATGCAGGGTAAGTTTGACAGATTTGCATAACTTCTCAAGATAGACCTTAGAGTATTTGCAAATGAAAAAGGGGCCGCGGTGGCTCAGTGGTAGAGCGTTCACCTCTGGTGCTTGGGGTCCTGGGTTCGATCCCAACCCCCGCCAAGTGAACTTTGTGGTGGATAAACACCGTGTGCGTGGGTTTTCTCAATGTTCTCCCGTTTCCTCCCACTTTGTTCATTCCACCACTTCATTCATTTCTCATAATCACCGTCTCCTTTAGCCTAACCGGCATAACCGTGGGACGTAAAAGTTAAAAAGATTTCATTTCATTTCATTTTGCAAGTGAAAAAAAAAAAGAACATCTTTGAAAGTGGTTTTTCATCTCTTTCAAGGAAAATACTTAAGTCGTTCAGAAATCTTGTACATTGATATGTGCTGAAGTTTCGATTAGCCATTTTAGAAACCTAAAATACTGATAGGGTGTTTTTATTGCTATTTGTTGCACATACCTCAACCTCACTATTTTTCTGTATGGTTTCCATCATTATCGATACACTTGCCGTCAGGGGAAGCAGCAAATATTTATCATACTAAGGTACCGTCTGTTATTCACACCAGAGTTAACGGCTTATTTGACCTCAATGGGTGATATCAATAAAAATAAGTAACTACTCCTGAGAAGTCCTGCTCGAGAATCGGAGTAACTACACCTGGAGTAATCTCCTGCCTCAATTTGGTATCAATAAAACAAGCCACTACTCAGGTCTAGTCTGCTCCAGATTTATGAACGTTTACTCGCGCTTCCTCTGCACGTAGCACTGAGTCGTATCAATAAAAGAAGTGATTACTCATTTCTCCCATTCATCGCGCAGTCATTTCGTTGTTTTTAACCTATGGCGTAGTATCTTAAAAGCCATGAAACGGGCAAGTAGCAACGATAGCTTCAACCAAAGTGCATTTGTGGATATTTTAAAAGAGTTTCCAGTGGTACTTTCAAAGTCACAGCTACCAGAAAGTAAACGAAGGAAATCCGAAACTTTGAAGGTAATTGCAGTGAAATGCAACGAAATATCAAATACATCTACGACTGAGACACAAATTCAAAAGAGAATCTTTAATATTCGAGCGAGAATAAAACAAAAATAAAAAAGAAGAAAAAAATAAAACAAAGGAAAGAAGAAAGTAATACTGAAACCATGGGAATGAACCTATTTGAGCTGATGGATGTTGATTGGAATCCAGCAATATCAAGATTAACACGACAAGCACATATCACGTGTTGTCCAAGGTCTTTGTAGATTGTTTGGGTTTAAGAAGGAAATCAGACACTTGGCTCCTTTGTTTTCTTTTTAAAAAAGTCCAACCACCCACGTCATAAATCACGTCCATCTGATTGCATTTTCCACACCATACGTGTCCCCTTTCGCCTTGACATAAACAAAATACATTCTCATGTATACACCCTTTCTATCAACGTTGAGTTGAGTTGATTATTAGTTTAACGTCCTTTTCAGTAGCGTGCCTATATGAGACAGAACCCACTGATTAACGTGGAATCCAAACCACATGAGCTCCTGCCGGGAATCGAACGCGGGTCTCCTATGCCAAAGGCATGTACACTAACCGATTAGCCACGAAATAGCTCTTCCTATTAACGTATTACTCTCCAAAATACTAGGTTTCTTTAATGCCACTTGTATATAGTCAAGTGCTCCGATAGCACCCGGAAATGTATATTGTTCTTGCCACTCTGCCTTTGCTGTTTGTATATTACGCACACTTCCGGAAACAATCCATTTTCAGGTAGTCATAGACAGTACTTTGAGCCACACCAGAATCCCCTGACATTCCGACCTGGAATCCCGGATCACTCACGTAACGCAAGAAAACCAAGGGCACTGATTTCTCTGTAAATTTGGGGGGAGAGGGCATTCAGATGCAGAAGGTATATATATCGGGATTTTAAGACAAATTGCACTCTAATTATGCCAAATATTGTATATTCATAAATACAACAGGGGGCCCACATGAGCTTTGGGGGCCCGGGCCCCCACAGGATCGGCGCCCTTGAAGAAAACCCGCATCTTTTCATCATTACGTAGTCCACCACCCCGAATTTCGGTTGATTCTCCTTAAAAAATGTTGTGCTAATCACTACATTTTCTTTCATAAACTTATAATGCTTTTTGTAATCTCCATTTCCAACATTTCTATGCAGTTTATAAATTTTTCTACGTAGTAAAACAATCATATACTATGCCATATTTCGCACGGAGTCACCTATTTAGCTTGCTCCACAAATTTGGAGAAGTTACTAGCATCACAGAGGAGTCTTTGATTTTTATTGATATCAAACGCGTAGTAGTTACTCGGCTCGAGAATAGAGGTGTGGTTACTTCAAAAGGGCGGGGCTTCTCCGAGGTCAGCCGAGACGACTAGTGCTCAGTTCTCTTTTTATTGATACCAATGCGAGTAACTACTTCAAAATTGGGCGTAATGAGTAACTTCTCCGTTTTATTGATATCACCCAATGTCGTTGTGGAATCGCATCCAACAACGATGGATCTTAAATAAATGTTTGAACAGATGAAAGTTGCTTGTGCGAGGTCAGGGTTGTTGGGAGATGATTTAATTGTTCTCTTCGTTCTTTATCATCATGCACATTCTTGCGTCTTTCATTAAATTTTCCTACCATCTTGATATCCCTGAATCACTCATGCTCAGCATAAACTTCACATTTCAACCGTTTTGGTTTTCCTCCCTTTCAAGAAACGAATCACAGCTCGCATTTCATGCGTGACTTCTTGTCAATTTTCTTAACCATTATGAACACATACCACGATGCGTACGGTTTCCATGAATGTCTTGAACAGGTGTCAGTGCCTTACTAAAAAATCAGATAATCGGAACGCGTGCACATATTTGCGACAACAGCGCTTCAGCGAGAATATTTTGAAACTGAGCGTATGTTTTGCATATCTCTTGTTTGAAATACCGTAAGTTACCCAGCGGAGTAACATGCATCATAAAATTGTCAACAAGATATATATGTTACATTTTTTTCTGAAACAACGTATCGGAGGCGAAAGTTCGCAACCATTCTTATTATACGTAATTTGAAACATTAAGTAATAGTTATTCTCAACGTTCAGAGAATTTGAAAGAAATACATATTTCATTTTTTAAATATGAGAAGCTAAAGTAACTCTTAAGGAATTAGAAAGGAATAATTTTACAACATGCAATTCTAAGTGTGAAACATTACTATGCAATACCGGTAATAGTGAGAATGGTATTATGCTTTCAGAATATATAGGAAGTTTACAGCAGGAATTTCTGTGCTATTGAGGAAACGAGGCCGTGTCAAAACCGTAGACATTTTCAAATTGAAAGGTCATTGCTAACTATTAAATGTTAATATGCATTAATTCATTTAACTAATTATGAAATATTTGCTAAAGATGAAAACTCTTTACCTTGTATCCAAAAAAAGAGAGAGAGAGAGAGAAACTCTCAAAATTTTCATTGCTCTTTTGAGAACTTTCTCAGGATCATCAGCTTTACAGCTAAGTTGTTAAATTATATAGTGTTACAGAAGTTTGGCACAATATTTTGGGAATAAATTCCTTACATGAAAATAAGAAAAAAGTCCATATGGACGTGTGGTCGGAAGTGCATAGTTTCGTAGTTACCGGGTTAGGATGCCGAAAACGTGAAAAAATGAACTTTAGAGGTCCATAGTTCCACTACTATAGGACCGATCGTAGTCGGATTAAGACATCACTGAGAAACTAGTATGTGAACTATCCAAATATCTATGTTTAAGAACCTCCAGTACTTGCTCAATCATTTTTAGAGAAGCTGTTGGGAATAAAATGGCAAATCCATTTTATTCAATTCAAGAGCTCAGTGAATGTGTAGAAACTGTGTCGTGATTTTCAAAGTCATTCTATTTCAATAATATTATAAGGCTATTTATTATACTATTAACCAGCAACTGATTGTTCGTATATTATGAATACTTTTTCTTCTCTTTTGTTTTATACAGACCTATATATCCATATGTATATGTCATTTAGGCGTTGTCTGTTGCTTGTAAAGCTGGAGCTCCTTCGTGGCTAAGTGGTTAGCATACGTACCTTTGACGTGGGGGACCCGGGTTCGATTCCCGGCGGAAGCTCATGTGGTTCGGATTCCACGTTAATCAGTAGGTTCACGTCTCATATAGCCTCGCTGCTGAACGGGACATTAAACTCAAAATCAACTCAACTTGTAAAGCTCAATGACAATAAAATATTCTATTCTATTCGAATACTTGATTACTCTCTATCTGACTCGCTAAAAATTGATGTGCAACTACTAGAACATTCTTAAACATGGATATTTAAATAGCTCACATACCACTTCCTCAGTGACGTCCTGACCAGACTACTATAAGTCCCATAATAGTGGATCTATGAACTTTAAAAGTTCACTTGTTTCACGTTTTCTCTCCCTATAACTTCGAAACTATCCTTTTGTGAGCACATGTCCTTATAAACATTCTTTTTCTTATTTTGATGTGAGGATTCTGTTCCCAAACTATGGTGACATATTTTCGTAACACCTGTATCCCTATTCCCGTCCTATCTTCTTTGCTATCCTTGGAGTTACTCTTCTTAACCACAGACTTTTCAAAATACACGTTGTAAGTGACAGAGATGATTTACTTTCTTCAAACGTGAGTACTATGTACACTGTTTATAATATACTAGCTGAAGCGACCTTTCTTTGCACAGGAACAATGGTGTTATGAAAAGTATTTGAACTCCTTTCCCCCTTAGGATTCGCATGAGGATGAATTTAGACATCGAGAGTGTCACTGTTCATCACGACCCCGAAAACTATGGGTTAGACACTACTAGTATCAGTTGTTTAAAATTATTTTTACATATCATCTTTTGCTGAAATGTTCTAAAAACCCATGTACCAAAAGTTGTCAAAATCGGTGCAGCCGTCTAAAAGGAACTAGACGTCAAATATACTTTTACTTATCACTTCCCGTTACCGAAAATGTGCTAGAACCTAAGTTCGTCCAGGATCACCTCATGTACCAAAAATCATCGAAATCACTGTAGCTGTCTAGGAGAATCTACCAAGCAAACGTAGTTACATTCATATATTAATGAAAAGAGAAAACAACTGGATTTTTTACACACCAAAACCTTTGTAAGTGCGAACTCAGTGATGCACAAAAAGTGAAAAAGTGGATCCCTGGGCCAGGACTCGAACCTGGGATCTTCAGCGTACCGTGCCGATATGTTAATCATTATGATATCCAGTCCGTTTTCCAGGATATCCATACACTCTCTCTCTTGAAGTCGGTGCTCTCCACTTAGACCGACTATCAGGTGTATTGAGTTGAGGTGAGTTGATTTAAACGTCCCAGCGAGGCTGTATGAGACGGGACCTACTGATTAACATGGAAACCGAACCACATGAGCTCCCGCCGGAAATCGAACCCGGGCACGCTAACCGCTTAGCCACGGAGGAACTCTGTCATGTGTATTATCATTATATATTAATGAAAAAAGGTAGCAACGGAATTTTTCAGTCACCAATGATAATACAACTGGCAGAGGTATATATGGAATATGGACACTGGACTGTCCAAGCACAATACAGTACAAGCCGTGTGATCTAAGTAAAGAGCACCAACTTCAAGAATAAGAGAGTGTACGGCTGTTCTCAGAAGCGAACTCGGTATCGTGGATATCGTCATGGGCGAATCAGCACGGTACGAAGATGATCCCGGTCCAGTTATCCACTTTTTCACACTTTGTATACCATTGAATTCGCATCTACAGAGAATTTGGTGTGTAAAAAATCCGGTTGTTTTCCCCCTTCATTAATATATATAATACTACAACCGTTAAAGGTGTTCTCAATATGGATATTGGATTGTCCAAGCACAACAGCTAGGTTGTAGTACGAACAATGTGATCTAAGAACACCGACTTCAAGAGTGAGAGAATGTATGGCTTTTCTAGGAAGCGGATTGGGTAGCGTAGATGTGAACGCATCGGCAAGTACGCTGGAGATCCTGGGTTCGAGTCCCGGTCTAGACATCACTTTTTCACTCTTTGTGCATCATCGTTACATCCATTTTATATATATATATATATATATATATATATATATATATATATATATATATATATATATATATATGAAGCATAAAAGATGACCATTATGTGTTGTAATATAGGAGAAAACATTTAAAAACCTCCGGAGAAGAAATTAACTCACAAGGATTGGCGCTGTCTTAGAATAAGTAATAAACGAAGGGCGTTCACCGTCGTGTGCGGAAGTTAGTTATTATCCACTGAAAACTTACGATAAGTCTTGGGATACATACTAAATTATTTCTATCCCCAGTATTGAATATGTGTTTATCTTAAAGATACCATTAGCAATCATGAAACGTTTAGTTTAATTAATGTTCAATGCTTTATATTGTAGACTTTAGAGAAGGGATGATAAAACGCTAGTAACTTCTACGGAATATATATATATATATATATATATGTAAGGGCGGATCCAAGGGGGGTCTACGGGGCTATAGCTCCCCCCTTGACGCTCAGGGTTACACGATAAAATGGGCTTCAATTCTGCTTTACACTGAATAAAACGTCAAATTATGGTTTAGCCCCTCCCTTGATCATATCCTGGATCCGCCACTATATATATATATATATATATATATATAAACGAAAGTGACTGTGTTAGGCCGCGCCTCCATTGCATCCGAATGCGATTGCGATTACGAATGCGAATGCGAATTTCCCAGCAAGTGTAAATAAATTGGAATGCCTCGACTAGTTCCGACCTGCGAATTGCGAAAACCGACGAAAAGATGCGAATGCGAACGATCCCAACATGCTGGGATTGTTCGTCCGAATTCATGCGAATGGAGAGTCGTCTGCAGAGAAATTGAGCGCTACGTGAGAGAAGAAAGTTCGTTTTGCGTTCGTTGCGAGGTGCAGAGATAAAAATGGAAATAGATGTTGATGTTTTAATAAATTGTGTTTTTGATAAAGTTCCATTGTGGATCCAAGCTCATCCAGATTACCACAAACGACACGTCGTGAACAAATTATGGGCAGATGTAAGTAAAGAACTTGGAGTGGAAGATATGTATAATTTTCTTTGTTTTCTCTTTAAAATATGAAGATTTAATTAATACACGAACTGCAACTTTTTATTCAATTTATATTTCCTCTTTGTTCCTCAAATAATGATTTTACGAATACATGTAATTATTGACTAATATGTTTGAAATAGCAAAAACGGGTGTTTTACTCATGGAGAAAATTTTCTTAGAAAGTTGGTTGATTTTGAAATCTCTAATTCTATTTTGTTAATTTATTTTAAAGTGAAAATAGCGGTTAGCACAGAAGCATAATAATAACAGGAGCGACATTCACTCTATTTTGCACACAAAGGAAATTAATAGATATTATTATTATTATTATTATTATTATTATTATTATTATTATTATTATTATTATTATTATTATTATTATTATTATTATTGCTCTGAAAACTTTAAGATATGAATTTTCAAGCAAAAATATTTCACATTGAAGGTTTGAAAGAGATATTACAACTTGATTCGCATTCACAAAACTTCGGATGTAGTAGAGGCACATGAATTCGCAGTCGCATTCGGATGCAATGGAGGCGCGGCCTTATAGTGATTAATAACTCTTGAACCATCCGACCGATCTCAATCAAATTTTCAACATAGATGAGGTTCGGGCCTTATCATTTCACTTTGACTGTAGAACTTAAAGGAGGGGAAGATATATATATATATATATATATATATATATATACAGGGTGTTTAATAAGTAATGGTCATAAATTAAACCGTAGATAGTACACGCCAAAACTAACAAAAAAGTCTTAGTAAACTTGTGTCCGCAAACGCTTCTTAACGGAGATAGGGGCGTCGAAAGTGTGGAAAAATGAAATTTAGAGACGAATATCTCAAAAGGTTTGAATCGGACAGAGGGCGGTCCAATGAATGACTATCGAAGTCAGACCTGCGCTATGCAGAAATGCATGGTTGATAACTCTGCAATGCGCGCGCAAGGAATTCCCCAAAGAAAAGAAGGGATTCCTGGAAAATTGTCCAAGGAAATGGGGCTCGAGATCAACATCGAGAGCGAGTCTATTCACCAGTAATTCATAAGTCGTGGTACCCGGTCGAAAGTTTGAAAAGTTACAAAATGGCGGACAATGTTTACCTGCCGTGTGTGGTTGCATAACCAGCAGGAAATGAGGGAGGCAATCGAAGTGTGGTGATGTACGTTGTAAATGGCTCCAGTAAGAATTCCGATAACTAATGCATACGTACAAGTGTAGCAGCACTTAGGTAAATCAAACGATATGCAAGGCACTGATGAAGCATTATGTTTTAAGCAGTGAACGAATATCCGCAAACTGGGTTGCAATGGGAAAAGCATAACAACATTCGAGTATGTGGGAGGTGAATATGAAACATTCCGCATGTTGAACGCGTAAGTGTATTACAACAAGCGAAAAATGATGGACACGTCGTGTTTGTCCATATCAACAAACAGAAATCGTCATGTTGGTAATGTGTACAGTATTAATCATAAGGTAAACAGTAAATACCCAGATGTGTAACTACAGAAGAGTTGCATAAGAAATTAACTTACTTAATCATTAAAGTAAATGTTGGAAGTGTCGTCCATTCATGCGAATGCATGCTCGTACCTGTCTTCGCAAAGATCCACGTACTCGTGATAACATGTTGGCATCCTGTTGAATATGTCCGCAACATTGTTCAACTCTTTCTCGAATGTCTTCTAATGTTGCAACATGGGTAGAATAAACTTGCGATTTCACATGGCCCCAGGGAAATAAATCTAAAGGATTTAAGTCCGAGGAGCGCGGTGGCCAAGCAATAGGACCCTCACGTCCTATCCACTTTCGTCCATATTGAGCATGTAAATGTTCTCTGACACGGTTAAAGAAATATGCTGGGGCTCCATCATGCATAAACCACAGTCGCTGACGCCTATCGAGAGGTATATCTTCGAATAGAAGCGGCAAATCGTGTTGGAGAAATCTCAAATATGGGATCCCAGTTAATGCATTAGGAAGAAAGAATGGCATTACGAGCTGATCACCTAAGTGCTACCCACACGTTTAAGGAAAACCTACGTTGATGTCCTAACTTCACTATTGCAAGTAGATTCTCAGTGGCCCAGATATGAGATTTGTGAAAATTTACAATGCCATCCTGGGTGAATTGTGCTTCATCAGTAAATAGGACGTCATCAGTGAAATGATGATTGCCAGTAATTTGTCATCGGAGCCACTGACAAAACTGCATTCTCACCGGAAAGTCTGTGGGGGTCAGAGGTTGGACACGTTGCAGATGGTATGGGTACAACTGCTGTTCATGGAGATTGTGCCATACGAAAGCATTGGATACGCCTTCGGCAAGTCCCACACGTCTTGTGCTCGTTCCTGGGTTCTTCGTCCACTGCCTATAGCACGCGTTCCGGGAATCCCTCCGTTTCTTTGGGGAATTCCTTGCGCGCGCATTGCAGAGTTATCAACCATGCATTTCTGCATAGCGCAGGTCTGACTTCGATAGTCATTCATTGGACCGCCCTCTGTCCGATTCATACTTTTTGAGATATTCGTCTCTAAACTTCATTTTCCTACACTTTCGACAGCCCCTATCTCCGTTACGAAGCGTTTGCGGACACATGTTTACTAAGACTTGTTTTGTTAGTTTTGGCGTGTACTATCTACGGTTTAATTTATGACCATTACTTATTAAACACCCTGTATATATATATATATATATATATATATATATATATATATATATATATATATATATATATATATATATATATATATATATATATATATATAAATAAATAAAACTTAATAACTCTTGCACCACCAAACCGATCTCGATCAAATTTTCTACATAGATGAGGTTTGGCCATGGAATGGTTTTTATCATTTCATTTCGACGACACAATGTAGGGGATGAGGAAGATATTTTAAAATGTTCGGAATTGACCGATGTTAGTATCGAATCCATAGTTTTCGGGGTCGCTGAGATGAATAGTGACACTTCTAATGCCGGTTAACAGTAGGGCTCGTAGTCTGTACAAGCACCGGTTGCAATGTTGCTATATCAAAGGCATGTAGGTACGCGCAAGTGTCCCCCCCCTCAAATATTCAGGAAATATGAAAAGGAAACTCTTTTAAGCTCTATTTGTATATTATTGATTAAATTGTTTCTCTAATATTGATTTAATATATAAGCTATTTCCTTTTTTTTCAAACAACCACTATCAATGTACACTCATGTCCAAAATTATTGTTGCATGTCTATACATACGTTGTTGTAGGAATATAATTGGATAACGAATTCTCCCGGTATTTCTTATATGTTAGTATGTGTATAATCGGCAAAGACATGAACGTGACAAATTTCATGTCAAAAGAGCAGTAAATAACAACAATAAAACGAAAATAAAACTTTCTTGTCCATTTAGCAACATTTTGTTTTACTGATTCTAATTTTCGTGTTTATAATTCTTTTCCTATGAAATTTACCACAAATATACATTTCCCGATTATACACATAGCATCAGTATTAAAAGTACCCTGCAAAATAATTATCATATTATATTCTTGCTAAAAGACAGTTATAGATATGCGACACTCATTTTGGACATGAGTGTACATTTATACACTATTTATATACAAAACCTCTACACTCATGTTATTAAACACGACATAAATCGAATATATAGTATGTGCTGTAAGCCATGAATGATTGCCTTAATCCGAAAAGAAAAAAAAAAAAGCAAGACAATTGCATGCACGCAGTTAAATAAAATTATTTAATTATATAAACTATGCATTATATTAGAATGGAAGGTCTTTCTTCGATCTTTTGGGCTTCAAATTTTTCTATGACTTTATTGAAATCTCAAATGCTGCTCGCCAAGTTTCTCTGAATAGAAAGCATCGCTACCGCAAATATTTTCCACTTTATTTTCTTTAGAGTCCAGAAACACCTCTCTCCGACAATATGCATTTTGTTAGCATTTCTTTGTATAAATATACGGTACAAAAAGTCCATTTTCAGAAACCACGTATTTTTGTCTGTAAAGAAGCATGAAATCTAAGATGTTTTTCTTCGAATATGAAAAAAAAAAAGTAGTTTAATATTCCAGCAAATTAGGCTAAAGATGACAGATGAGTATTGGAAGTGAATGATTTGATATTAATTTATGCTCTCCGCCGGAAATCGAACACGGAATCATGTGCACGAAAGACACAGAGCTAGGAATTAGACCAGTAGTAAGACATTTTCTTCTTCGAGACTCGATCGACCCCCCCCCCCCCAGAATAGTTTTTTTTTTTTTTTTAATAAATCTTATCCCAAGAATTTTCACTTTTGTATTATAAATGTTAAATAAAATCTATTGACTTCGAACGACCGCCCCGCAAACTTTCAGCCTGGATCCCTCCCTGCTACCACCAGACTTATATTTGTTCTTTGCGAGTTTATGTTTTATGAATAACTTCTTTCTTCCAAGCGTCTTATCTCCCTCACCCTATCAATTGAGTCAAGCGCTGCTAAGCGGAGGAATTCGTAACTATTACAGATGATGACCAGTTGCGGAAGAAAGGCAACCGCATGAGAGCTATACGGGAAGATAGGAGCGATGCAAGAATAAATCCACTTCCCCATGTTAAGAGATAGGAGCTTGCTGCCATATGCTCAATGTTACTGCTTCCAGTGGCAACGTTCGCTGCCACCGGAAATGTAAATCTCTCTCTTTCTTTCCGTTTTTTAATTGACTTTTTTCAGAAATGCATCAATACTGTTTTGCGCTCAAGAGCAGTGGTTTATTTTTTACTGATACACTACTTTAATACTTAAAAAATAGTTTTAGTATTAAAAGAATATCCGGTTGCACAACCATGCAACATATAGTACCAGCCGCCGCTGCCGGTTAAATGGAAATGCAGCCCCCATCAGTACTCCGAAGGAAGGATGATTACAAGTAAAAATAATTTAAAATTACCGCTAGGTTTTAAGGTCCCTAAGTTGATTTGCTTCCCTTTATGTCCAAAATGAAACGTATTCTCCCCGTGTGAAAGACGGTTTTCTGTTAGTATAAAATAATTGGTAGAAGAAAGAAATGGGTAAACTCGCACGGGCACAATGTTGCATGTCATAAATTATCATGGTACGGACATTAACGAGGATCGAACCGTGTGTACGGATCAAGATGAGCTACCACGTCTTCATTCTTAGAAACGCGGTACAAAAATATTAGTATTTGTTTGCACAGCAGGGAGACAAAAAAATAAATAAATAAAATAAATCAAAAAGTATTACTCGTCTGATTTTTGTCTGCATGCGGCAAAGTTGAGAACTAACTTCCTTGTTTACAAGTGGTAGGATCAACATGGCAGGGTCGCAAGAGGTACTAGATTCTTGAAATTTCTTTTATGGTCAGATTTTCGAGAAAATCAAAAGGATATGGACAGAATCAAATTTCTGTGGAATGTGAAGACATCTACGCTGTTACCATAGAAACAGGAGAAATTGCATATGTTCTATTGACCAAGAAATGTGCTGTGCAGGAGGGCTTTCCTTCCCTCTTCCTTTATTACTCGAATGTCAAACGAATATTTTCATTCAGTATCGCTTAACACTGTGTCGATAGTGCCGGCAGGAGAATAAAATAGGGGAATGACATGTTATACTCTATGACGGAAACGGGAGTGTTTGACGGCGAAAGATCTAGCTGAGGCACAAGGCCTGTTACTTTGTAGGAAGACGTCCTGGCAACCCTGTAAAGGAATACAGAAAACGATTCCTGCCTTCCCTCCCACCACCCTCTTCGCCCAGTGCAAAAACATAAACACAACAGCAGCACCACTACAAAACAAGTGGTAGAGCGTTCACCTCCGGTGCTAGGGGTCCCTGGTTCGATCCGAGCTCGCGCCGTGTGGACTTTGTGGTGGACAAACACTGTGCTCGTGGGTTTTCTCGGGGTTCTCCCGTCTCCTCCCACTTTCTTCATTCCACAATATCACTCATTTCTCATTATCACCGTCTCCTTTAGCCTAACCGGCATAACCGTGGGACGTAAAACTCAAAGATTTCATTTCATTTTACCAAACAAGTGCACAGACTCGTGCGACGGTAATACGTGAAGGATCACCATTAAATTCGATCAGGATGTAGAGGGTCCAAAAGTTAGGACTCAGTATCTTGATGGAGGTGATACCGAAACCGGAAGTAATACAAATAAGCCATTTGCTTTTTCCACATTGATCACTACTAGTGGGGCTTGTTAACTCGAAATATAAGAAGAATTGTGCACTTTATGACTAAAGCATGAAATTTTCAGAATATGATGTACACTCATATCCAAAATTATTGTCGCATGTCTACAAATATGTCGTTGTATCAATATAATTTGATAACGAATTCGTGCGGTACTTCTTATAATGTTAGTCGGCCAGTATAATCGGCTAAGACATGTATGTGCCAAATTTCATGTCAAAAGAGCAGTAAATAAGAATAATAAAACGAAAATAAGATTTTCTTGTCCATTTAGTAACATTTTGTTTTACTCATTCTAATTTTCGTACTTATAATTCTTTTCCTATGAAATTTACCACAAATTTACGAAGTTGCACACACCTCGTGTCGGCTCCTCGTAACTATCAGTGCTTGCTTCATTGGCCGCATACAGTGGCGCTCTCTACCGCGAGCTGTGTAACTTTGTTGTGCAACAGTCGGTTGAAGTGGAAGCACGGTTATGGAGATATATTTGGTGTTTCTATTCCCAAATGGACACAATCGAAGCAGCCGAAGAACGACAGAAGCGGAAGGGACGCAAGAGAAATGAAAATTGTAAACTTTGGCATAGGATTGTTTGAAGAGGCCCTCACCTTGAGGGCCCTAAAATGGTGGGAAAACTATGCGAAAAACACGTTTGTTTTCAGTTTTCTTTCTTTTTGACAATTTTGCCATCACTTTCAGGTCCCGAAAAAAATATATGTTGTACCTAAGGGTATAACACATTTTTAACCAAAAAAAATCAGCGACGCACCCCCCCCCCCCAAAAAAAAGGAATATTTTACTACAATTTTTTGAAATTATCACACGCAAAAAATAAAGAAAATATGTATCAATTGTTTTGAAAAAATTGCAGATTTACATCTAGATAGTATGTACATTGTGAAATTTTCAAAATTTTTCGACCACCCCCACCAAAATTTAAAAATATTCAATTTTGAGCATGTATGATACGATAATTCGGTAAGGAAAGGGGGTCAAAATTTTTTCGAAGTACTTTTAGGTCAAGGGTAACCTTTTGGGTCAATAGCGACCCATTTTGGGTCAAGGGCCGATTTCACGATCTTATTAGGAAAGACCCTTTGATGCAATATCACAACTCAAGTTTTTCTGTCATTTTGCAAAAAACCTAAATTCAACGAGCCCTCGCTACTTGTCTTGACTCGTTGGCCGCTTTCTACGGGCGGGGAACAAAACATAACTTCGCATGAGTGTCCCCTCTACATCTATACTGAAGAAAGTATCCCGTGCTTCATTGGTTTACGCGGGAAAAAAATAAGGTTCGATTCTTTTTGAACATACCTTGTATGACGCCATATAAACCAAACTCCCTTACATGGTGTACACGTGATACTGTTACTTTTCGCAATATAAAATTAATGTAATAGTTACAAAACATCAAAAGTGGAAATTTGTAGGAAATTGTTTTTGATTTACAGACTCCCCTTCATGTGAGCAGCGAGCATGGCTACGTAGAGAACGTAAAATGTCTGTTAGAGAACCGAGCGGATTTAGTGGCGAGAGACAACAACGGTCTGACGCCATTGGACATTGCTGAGAAGGGAGAACATGCAGAGTGCATGCAGATTCTCAAGGAGGCAGCAGGTAAGTACAGAACGTCCCAAATAAGTAATTGTTCATTTTGTATAATGATAAATAACTGTGTTGTATTTCAAGATTTCACAGTTCAAGTTAGATTCTCTCTGAAAAGAGCGAATATTTTCATTATTTTCCCCCTCACAAAGGGTGACCTTTTATGAAAAAAAAACTGAACCTCAAAAGAGCCCATTTTTCCCCCACTAGGTTGAAAAATGGTGAAATATTTTAGCAGTAAATGAAAATGGTCCGTATACACACTCAGACTGGGAAGGATCGTAATTTCGGGAATTATTACTGTTAATAAAAATAATAATGTTTGTTTTTATGCCATAAACAGCCAAATGACAAAAATACCGCACCTTGTCAGACAGAATTAAATATATATTGTATAAATGTAACCTACATACTGAAACAATAATAATAATAATAATAATAATAATAATAATAATAATGAAGAAGGAGAGTCGGAATTTGCAAAGAACTTCATCAAGCTTTAAAAACTTAAACTACCAATAATATCTTCATACAACAGTAATAACAACATACAGACGAATTTAACGACAAAAGCAGAAAATATTTCAGTTTAACGTCCCACGTTTATGCTTTTTGGGCTAAGAAAGACGAATGGTTAATGCAAATGAATGATGATGGAAGAATTGGTGGAATGAAAAATTGGGAGGAAACGGGAGTACCCCGAGAAAACCCACGAACACGATGTTGCCTATCACAAACTTTTTTGGCCGGAGTTACCACTAAGGCGCGGTGCCCTCCCTCTTTCACGAATGCAAGTTGCCTACCAATGCTATGCTATGTCTGGTGTGTTGGGACCTGTAATCCAGTTCTTGGATTATAGTGGGGTGGAGAACAGCCAGTAGTGTGCAGCTTGATCTTGTATGATGGTCTGTGCATTCGTCAGCTACACCGGATTCAAGCCCAGTTAATAATAGGCCCCGTTTTTCATAACCGTGGTGTTGCATAAAAACGTGAAACATAAGAACTCAAAAGTTGAGTGAAAATTCGACAACGCTATCCGCTCAAATGTTCCTTCTGCAAGCCAGAAGATGATTGACAACATTTTATGGATAGGAATTGATCTCAGATACATCCTCATATTCTATTGGAGATGAAAGATGTTACTGCGTCAAGTCAGAGTTGAGAACATGCTGTGATAGTTACAGTATATGTTGGTACTAGGCTGGTAAGAAAAGTTCCAAAGAATTTACGCATTTGATTTGTTGAAACCTTACCTACATGAATGAAGAGAGGAGTAGGGATGTAAATAAATAAAGATATAATCGCAGGGCTCATAGCGAGTCATTTTTTTAAACTAAAAGTTACTTTTTTTCAAGTTGGCCACTAAAAGTTACTTTTTTTTTTCAAATTTGTCACTAAAAGTTACTTTTTTAAGAGGTAAAGTGACTTTTTCGTGTGATTTATGTTTTTGCATTGGCAGTTTGCTTAGAAGAATATTATAAAAATAAATGAAAAAAGGCAGAAACTTGTTACTCATTACTCTTCTGAAAGCTTCAGTATTGGCTGCCACGTGTGAAACAGTCATCTTTATTCTCACTTCAGCTTTTATTCTTTCTATAGCACAGTGGTTGGTGGATGCTTAAGCTCTCAAGGTGGAGTTGAGAACCCTTGTGTGTCTATTCTTTCTTCTATCATAATAATCTTTTAGTTTCCTCTCGTAATAGTTAACGGTCCGCTCAATGTTGTTTGTGTGGTTCATCATGTTCGTCTTGTGTTATACTTCTTTTATGTTCCTAAGAGTAGGTGATGAATTTAAATATTTCATGGCTTTGAGAACTCTCAATGCTAAGTTAAATATAATGTCTGGGATGAAGAAATTCGGAAATAGACAAGAACTGGTTCCACTTATTTAGAAGCTTCTTACATCTGCTAAGTCTGCATACCGTAACTACAAAGCATGCGTAGAATACCTAAGAAAGGAGGAAGCTCAAAAGAAGAGGTAAAGAAGAAAAGATGAAATAAAACAACAAACAGAGAGAGATTGACAAAGGAAAAAATGGGCATTATGAAATTTTGGTCACTTTTTCGTGTGCTTTTGGTCACTTTTCAACTATTTACAAGAGACAAGACCACTATGAGTCCTGTAATCGTATAAGGATAGCATAAGTGTTCCATAATAAGGTAACATTCAGCCGATAATCAAATAGTGTCTGATGAAGCCAAGTGGATTGTTGGCGTAACTGTTAGATTTTTTTTTTATATATATACAATAAGCATATTGTTTTGCTCAGCGAATAGTTTAATTTCGATATAGTTTTTATATTCGAATGAAGTAATAAAGGTAGAAAATAATACTAAACGCTTTGTAATACGTGCTTCCCGTAAGTATTTAGCTGTAATGCACTTTGAGTTATGATTGCGAAATTTCTACCTTGCACAATTGTCCCTTGATTCATAATACATGACATAAGAGTGCAGTGCCCTCCCGACCTCTGGAAGGAGCATGTGGGGAAGTGGCGACAGATGTAATAGACTTTTACGGGAGTCTCCATTTTTATTTCTTATCGTTCCCAGCAATTGATAAAAAATTGGTAACATTAATTGACGGACGCGGGTGGATAAAAACTGGAGAGACTTGTAAAAGTTATAGTTGAGTGCCATGCTTACACTGATTCCTTTCCGAACTTAAATGAGACTACAAAAACTGGTAATTTAGGGAAACGGGATAGATGTGTTAATTTCTCCAGCCAATAAGGGCCTTGGATAACTTCGGTATATGGCATCGGCGAAAGGCTGACCAATTATCGTAACAATTTTCTCGGAAGCTACGCATCAGAATGTACTGTAAAGCATGACATTTTGTTAATCTTGACGTGGTCTATCAACTGATATGTCTTATCTTTGGACTATATTTTAGTTAGATAGAAATTAATGCTTAAAAACTAATCAAAATTTTGGACTATATCTCATCAACCACACTGCGTATGTCCTCTTGCTGGTTTATAATGAAGACTACTTAAATTATATTTCAGTATCACTATCACCTTGATAGGTGGCGATCTCTCATTGCACTAATTCTTCCATTATTATTTCAGTATCAGTATCACTTTGATAGGTGGCGTATCTCTCATTGCACTAATTCTTCCATTATTATTTCAGTATCAGTATCACCTTGATAGGTGGCGTATCTCTCATTGCACTAATTCTTCCATTATTATTTCAGTATCGGTATCACCTTAATAGATGGCGTATCTCTCATTGCACTAATTCTTCCATTATTATTTCAGTATCAGTACCACCTTGATAGGTGGCGTATCTCTCATTGCACTAATTCTTCCACTATTATTTCAGTATTGGTATCACCTTGATAGGTGGCGTATCTCTCATTGCACTAATTCTTCCATTATTATTTCAGTATCGGTATCACCTTGATAGGTGGCGTATCTCTCATTGCACTAATTCTTCCATTATTATTTCAGTATCGGTATCACCTTGATAGGTGGCGTATCTCTCATTGCACTAATTCTTCCATTATTATTTCAGTATTGGTATCACCTTGATAGGTGGCGTATCTCTCATTGCACTAATTCTTCCATTATTATTTCAGTTTCAGTATCACCTTGATAGGTGGCGTATCTCTCATTGCACTAATTCTTCCATTATTATTTCAGTATTGGTATCACCTTGATAGGTGGCGTATCTCTCATTGCACTAATTCTTCCATTATTATTTCAGTATCAGTATCACCTTGATAGGTGGCGTATCTCTCATTGCACTAATTCTTCCATTATTATTTCAGTATCGGTATCACCTTCATAGGTGGCGTATCTCTCATTGCACTAATTCTTCCATTATTATTTCAGTATCGGTATCACCTTGATAGGTGGCGTATCTCTCATTGCACTAATTCTCCCATTATTATTTCAGTATCGGTATCACCTTGATAGGTGGCGTATCTCTCATTGCACTAATTCTTCCATTATTATTTCAGTATCGGTATCACCTTAATAGGTGGCGTATCTCTCATTGCACTAATTCTTCCATTATTATTTCAGTATCGGTATCACCTTAATAGATGGCGTATCTCTCATTGCACTAATTCTTCCATTATTATTTCAGTATCGGTATCACCTTGATAGGTGGCGTATCTCTCATTGCACTAATTCTTTCATTATTATTTCAGTATCGGTATCACCTTGATAGGTGGCGTATCTCTCATTGCACTAATTCTTTCATTATTATTTCAGTATCGGTATCACCTTGATAGGTGGCGTATCTCTCATTGCACTAATTCTTCCATTATTATTTCAGTATCGGTATCACCTTGATAGGTGGCGTATCTCTCATTGCACTAATTCTTCCATTATTATTTCAGTATCGGTATCACCTTAATAGATGGCGTATCTCTCATTGCACTAATTCTTTCATTATTATTTCAGTATCGGTATCACCTTGATAGGTGGCGTATCTCTCATTGCACTAATTCTTTCATTATTATTTCAGTATCGGTATCACCTTGATAGGTGGCGTATCTCTCATTGCACTAATTCTTTCATTATTATTTTAGTATCAGTATCACCTTGATAGGTGGCGTATCTCTCATTGCACTAATTCTTTCATTATTATTTTAGTATCAGTATCACCTTGATAGGTGGCGTATTTCTGATTGCACTAATTCTTCCATTATCCTTCACTTGCCTTAATCACCCGTCTCCTTTAGCCTAACGGGCATAATCGTGGAGCGGAATTCAAAGGTCAAAAATATCCGAAATTGCAATTTTTGTCATTTTTTAACCATGGAAGGGAACAAGATGAACCATCTAAGCTTCCAGAGGTACATATCATGGCCCAATACTACCCTACCATTTTTTTCATTTTGCCAGTTTCCGAAACTTAAAAAGTGATCCTATGCACCGTTCTCCAAATTTGAGGTTGTAAACTAACTTACTCTTGTCAGTAAATAAAGAGAATGGTCCTAGGTACCCTTGGGCCAAGGACCATGTGTCTTGACTAGGATTGACTGTTGTATGTTTCCCAGTGCTGTGATATTAGGCAAGTAATGTGACCTGACCAACACCCAAGCTGTACTGGAACATCGCTTCCCATGAAATGTCGGGTTTGGTCAGAGGAAAGATTGATGACCATTAGGGATGCGCACGAGACGAGTCGAGACAGGATTTTCCTAACAAAATTCGAGTCGAGACATGGCTCTTCCAATAGTAAAATATACATTTTTCGAGTCGAGACATCACTTTCACAACACATTTTCGAGACGAGACAGCCACAAATCTTGTCTGGTGCGCATCCCTAATGACCATTTGAACTCACCAGATGGTGTTGGCATTGCGGCGTCCACCCACGTCGTGAGGACAATTGGTGAGCTACTTAAAAGAAAGAAGCGAACTCGTGGCTTGAAAGACAGAATTAACGGCAAGGGGAGGCGATGTGCTGACCACACGTCACCCAACAGGGATGAATGGCACAAGGTGACTGGTAAGCTGTGTCTCCTCTAAGGGCTGTTGCGTTCGTAGTTAAAGTTGAAATGTGAGCGTGAGTTGTCCAATTAATTTGAATGTGATGTCGAAGTGATGATGTGAGCAGGACGCCGAAATGATGATGAGTATGATGAATTGATGACGTTAATCTGAAGCTCAGGAAAAGTGAGTAACAAGATGTTAACAGAGAAACAAGATCATTAGGGCGGAGTCGATAATTTTGTTCTATACTACCAATACTTCTCCCTTGGCTCTTGCTGTTTCTCTCTATAACTGCTCCGCGCATAAAGCTATGCTTCAACGCCGTACATTGTTCAATTGGAAAGGAGTGATTTACAAGTAGTATTCGCAGAAGGAGTAGATCAGCGTTTCCCAACCTTTTTCAACTTGCGGCACACTACAGGTGTAACTTGAATTCTCGCGGCACACTCATGTAGAAATTATTATTATTTGTAAATATAAAATACCGTAGTAATTTATTTCTGTGATTACTGATCTACTCACAGAGAAGAAAGCCCGATGACTGGTTTTCGGTAAATTATTATGTTATTTTTCATTCTAATTTAAAAATAGAAAACAACTGCAATGAGATATAGGACTCAGATATTTAAAAATAAACTTTCTTTTTCGAAAACTGTATCCAACCTTTCACTAAGAAGGAAGATCACTAAATAAAGAACGAACAAACAAATCTCTTTTACTTTTAAAACACAAATGTAGGTAATTTGTATGCATGTTTGCTTTGTCGAAAAGATTGAATGTTATTACGAAACCGTCTGCAACACTAAAGAAGCAATAATGGTCATAACAATGATGATAAATACTTTTTCAACATTAAAAATGTATAGAAAAGTAACCGAGTATGAAAATTAAAATTGTAGATTCATAGTAGAGGTTCATAGTAATGTGAAATACAAATATACATTTTCCCCTATGTTTTGCAATTTGATTGCCATGAATTAATAATTTAATTTCGATTTCCTCGCGGCACACCGGTTGGGAAACGCTGGAGTAGATGTATGTCACGGTTAGGAAGAGACAAAGAACAATCTGGCAGTAATAGTAATAGTGATATATATATATATATATATATATATATATATATATATATATATATATAATATACTAAAAGTAACTAACCACTGGCATGACAGCCTTTATGGGTCTGAGCCGCTCCAACGCCATCTGTTAGCGACCGGCTAAACTACTACAAATCTAGCGACAAACATGTGAGCAGCGCGTTGCGTCGCCCGTCTATAATAGGTGCATCAGGAGTTTTCTAGATCTAGTGGCCGTCACGTCTTTTTATTCACATGTCTCCCCAGTTTGCCTCATGACGCTGGGTCGAAAATTGGAAGTACCGTCCGGGAATCGAACCCGGGGCCATGCGGACGTGAGTACAACGGTCTAACCACTAACTGTGTCCCTCTCTTACTGCATATACTCTACAGAAATAAATAACAGTTAATTCCAGGAAAATAAAAAACTCAAAATATCATTGGCAGCGAATGACATAATATTAGCATCACTGAAGTTCATTTTTTCGACTGTTTCGAAAATTAAACACAAGAATTTAACCTGAAACATAGTCTTACTATAATTCCTGGACACCAATCTCGGATTTTTTAAAGAATGGAGTAAGGTGATGGTTTGAGAAGTTTAGCAAAAACTAAATTTAAATTTCAAAAGTGTTTTTACTCATTATTTTTAATTAAAATACATTTGTTTTTCAATTGCCTTAATTATTTTCTGATCAAAATTTTATTTTTCTGATGAAAGTCTTTTTCCGAGGAACACCTTATCACTTGATTTTTTCATAAAACCACACAAGGCAGCTTTGGTAGTCAAACGCTTAATCAAACAAAGCGAAATTTCCTGGTCTTCCATTGACTCGAACTCGAAGATCTCGGATAAATTTCTCGGATACAGGCTTGAATCTCAGATTGTCCAAGTGTACAGCAAGCCTACTCAAACATGTTATTCCGTTCAGCTCGATATAATATATTGGCTAATATATGTCTTACTATGTTCTAGACAATATTTTAGGATTAGAAATTAGATTTCTGGTCTTTTGGCATCTGTGACCCATGTTAGCTCGTCACGTATGAGGGATGACGTGCCTCGGCGATCACACTGTCCGGGAAATTGAGGAAGGAACAAAGGAATAAGGAGGCGGCTTGTAATTATTATGTTAGATACCATCCTGGCATTTGCCTAGTGGGAATGAGGAAACCCCCACTCTGGGTGGCTGGTCTGAAAAACAATATTTTACACTTTTTGACTGTGTTCCCGCCGGAAATCGAACCCGAAACTGCTAGCACGACAATTTTCTAATTTAAGGTTGGTGTAAAGGCACAAGTTTTGCCAATAGATGTCACTACAGTCTTCGTATCTCTCTCGTTTTTTTTTTTTTTTCCTTTCGTGAAAATTTACAATTTCTCTTACAAAATATCAATCTACAGACTTGAAATTTTTGGAGAAGGAACTTGATAACCTATAGAAGGCAACAACCCGTGCCGACTTCTTATTTCAAATTTTCTTTATTGTTGAAAGAGTTATATTGTTAAAGGTTTGGATATCCCTTTCAACAAACAAGCCATTTCAACAATGAAGAAAATTCTAAATAAGAAATCGGCACGTATCGTTTGTCTTCGATAGGTTATGAACTTCCTTCTCGAAAAATTTGAAATCTCTAGTTTGAAATTTGTAAGAGAAATCGTGAATTTTCGAGAAAGGTAAAAAATACATGAGAGAGATACAAAGACTGTAGTGACATCTATCGGCAAAACTTGTCCCTTTAAACTAACCTTAACAGAAATTAAAATTTAGATGTCAATGGCAATTTTAAGCGTATTTCAGTAACTGTGTTGTGTAGTGTCGTCTTCCTAGTAGGGATGGCCAGAACCTGTTCCTGTTGGAACCGGTTTTCGGGTCTTAACGGATCCGGTTCTAGAAGATCCGGTTCCGGAACCGGTTTTTCGGATCCAGGTCTAGAACCGGTTCTTCGGATCCAGATCTGGAACCGGTTCTCAAGATCGGTTCTGGAACCGGGTTTTCGGGTCCAGGTCTGGAACCAAAACTTTGTGACGATCCCTACGCTAAACCCGAGCTGCTGGAAAGCTGTGAACAGTGTGCTAGATGAAATGGTGGAAGCGACAGGCAGGCGCCCAGGCCGCGGCGGCTTATCTCATTTGGCTAAATAAACTGGGTAACTGGCAAACTCAATGGTTAAACAGGCAAACTGGCCAACTCATTTGGCTAAACACCCACTGGTGGACCAAAATTAAAAAAAAAAAACACTGGTGGCCCAAATTTTTTTCTGGGGGCACAAGTCTGGGCGGGGAGGGCACAAGCGCATGGTCCTCTTTGCAGTGTTTAGAAGGTGAAATTTGTGCCTCCTTTACGGGTCTTTGGGGGCTTTCGGATCTAGGTCTGGAACCGGGTTTTCGGATCCAGGTCTGGAACCGGTTCCTAAGATCCGGTTCTGGAACCGGGTTTTCGGATCCAGATCCGGAACCGGTTCTGAAAACCGGATATCCGAGAACCGGTTCCTCGCGGAACCGGAACTGTGTGGCCATCCCTACTTCCTAGTCTCATAATGAAGATGTTAATGAGGGTATATATTAGTATCAGTTTCATTTTAATAAGTTGCATGGGTCTTGTACAACATCAGTTTGTAGGTTCATGAATTTATATATAATACTAGCTGAACCTGCGCTCTCTACACAGCGCATCGTTTGCATATGAGAATAAATCTTCTTCTCATTCCTCACATCATCTGTACATGTCCCTTTACAGACACCAAATGAAAGACGTATTGATTTTTAAAAAAAGTCAAGGGGTATCTTAAAGGTTAGACTTTTTTCGATTATTTTTTCTCAATATCTCGCACCATTTGCAAGATTTGAGGCTATTTCCGGTTGGAGTTTCTAATTCATGTATGACCAGTGTTTTCTTTCTTCTTGCATGCAGTATGTAATAAGACAATACATTACATACACAATTAATTATAAAGTCAGTTATATATGGTGTTCATTAGGCAAAACACTCCAAAAATAAAGGTTCATCTTCGACTGGAGAAGTGGTTATACTTCCTTTTCCATTATTATTTGGCCATGAAACAAACGCCTGAGACATATACAACCCATATATACAACAATGTGGTGTTGAAATGTATAATGCGTAGGATGTGATGCTTTAGATTTTTTTTAAAATTCAACACTTCCAATGTACCCGTAAAAATGTAATAAAGAAATAGTGGCCATGTTTTTTTTTTTTTTTTTTATTCAATTAGAACTGGACAATCTACATGAAATTTGCAATCGATCAGTGAAAACGTCATCTTTCTAGAGCCTGTAGTTTCTGAGATCTCATTGTCGAAAGGATGGGCCGCAAACGTATTTTAAAAGAGCTCCAGAGATGGCAGCACAATTCATTTGCATTTATTTCGGAGAAGGCTTACTAAAGGCAAAGGCCTTTGAACAATAATTTAAAATGATAAACTTTGTGAAAAATATTTCTTTAAGTAATTTATTTAAAGTACACTCTTTTAAAAATATTTGTCTTTGTTATAAACGTGAAATCACAAATAACCGTAAATCAAGGGTTTGAATGCTAAGGTTATAGATTAGAACTCGGTCGATCTTAATTGGTACTATAGCATTTTAATAGATAGATAGCAATTTTTATTTTTACATTTTGCCTCGCACAAGAGGAGAAGCGAAAACCCCCATCGCGTACGCCACTACCAACGCATATCAGTTTGTTTTTGTTCTATGTAATAAGATCTGTCGATTGATATATGTCCAATCTTCGAACATTTTTTCGTTAAACTAAAAGAATATGGTGAAACTTAACAATATATTGTAAAATTAACTTGATGAAATAGTAGGTGGAGCAATTTATTACGCATGATTCTATTTTCTCCCACTAATTTTTTTTATTACATGTGTTATATACAATATAACTCATAAAGTCACTATAAGTGTGGTCCGAAGACCCATACAAAGTTCTCTAAGCAGTTTGGGTAAAATAGGTGTCCCAAATACCAGAGAACCCAAGGAAGGATTCAACAGAGCTCGAGTCAAGCTAAGTGGCAGTGGTTTAGGAATTTTCAGTGCTCCAGGCAAGCAAAGAGATGGTGTCCCGCAGAGCTCCGGGCAAGCTAGGTAGTTGCAGTTACGATGTCTTAGAGCTCCAGGCAAGCTAAGAGATTGATGGAGTTGCCACAGAGCTCCAGACAAATGAAGTGACAGTCGTTAGGAATTGGCAGTGCTCCAGGCAAGCTAAGAGAGCAAGAATGACCAGCCGAAACTAATGTCAGTGGTGACCTTACGTGATGTTTTATACCCTCTTCAGGACAGCGCTGGCGCTAGTGTTCCTCTTCTTTTACATTATCTGACGATGGTGCCTGTTAGTTGTTTGTAGTTGTAGGAAAAAAGCACATGGGTTTGTTTACAAATAAGAGGTATGTGTTGTTGGTGTTTACAAATATAGACCACGTGTAGGATATTACAATATTCTGTGTAAATGTATTGGTGAATTGAGATGCTGAGAACAGAGAATGATCGTGAAATGATTAGCAGTTTGATAATGTAAAAGAAACGAAAAGTTTGTGGATTAAACACCTGACTGTACGTTCTATGCTGTAACGACGCGATCTTAAACCTTGAACTTAAGCGATGTACCAGTGAGCCGCCATTTGCAAGATACTTGTTAATAATCGACATTTAGTTAAAATGTCCCATAGGAGGTGTGTTCAAAAAGTATCGAACCTTATTTTTTCCCCGCGTAAACCAATAAATCGCGAGGGACTTCCTTCAGAGTAGATGTACAGGAGACTCATGCAAAGTCGTCAATTTTTTCCCACCCGCGGAAATCCTTAGTCGCTGGCAATTGGTCAACGAGTGAAAACGTGTAGTGAGCGGTCGGCGAATTTTAGTTCTTTGTAGAATAACAGAAAAACTTGAGCAGCGATATTACCTCAAATTTTGTCAAAAGTTTGGCGGAAACCATTCAATCGGATAAATACATTCAATTTTGAAGGAGAATTTGGGCATGAGGAGAGTGTCCACAAAATTTGTTTCAGGCTTGTATCGCTAAACGAAACATTACTGTGCGTCATCAGGCTTCCTATTCACCTGACATAGCTCCGTGTGAAGCTGAAAATCCTACATAAAAGGGCCTAATTTGAGTCAAGAGAATACATCATGCGGAATGCGACGGCACGGTTGCTTACCATTCCAGAAACTGCGTTCCAAAGGTGTTTCCAACAATGGCGGGAGCGCTGGGAGAAGTGTGTGCATTAGCAAGGAGACTACTTTGAAGGGAATTAGTGTTTCGGATTTCCAAATCAATAAATGTATTTTTGCCAACCAAAAGGTTCAATACCATACCTCGTATTTTGTCCTGCGCTTAATGAAGTTTTTAACAATATTTGGAATT
This sequence comes from Thermobia domestica, assembly GCF_964235325.1. NCBI lineage: Eukaryota > Metazoa > Arthropoda > Insecta > Zygentoma > Lepismatidae > Thermobia > Thermobia domestica. The sequence continues at coordinate 397,169,118 of NC_137454.1, forward strand.
GGTATGCGGAAAGCTTAGTGTAATAATTATTCAACAGGTTGAGTGTCTATCTACTACACTAGCTGTTCTAAGTGCCCTGCCAGAAAACAGGGCCTAATCCACTTAAGCTGTCTAACCAGCTAGGTTCTACTAATCCAGTAGAATATTGGTAGGATGTCCAGTTCCTTTCCTCTGTATTTCATGAATAATTATGGCAAACTGAAACTTAGGTAGAATAGAGGATTAGGTTAACTAAAATTAGGGATACTGCGTAATTATGGCTCCACTACATATATAAAATCAGTTACATGTAAATTACTGTTCCTCTAACACGAAGTCCTATAGTATCAACGTGCCAGAACCTTCAGTAATATTTATATTAGCTTAAATGTTCGTCCTTCGCACGGGGACAATATGTTTATGGAAGGTAGTTGAATCCATTCGCCCCCTTACGATACACATTTCAATGAAAGTTTATTAATAAAAATGTGTATTAAGATAATGTATTTTTCCCATAAATGTTACAGCCGCCCTACCAACTTACGATACACCCTTTGATAAAAGTGAGATAGTAAGAATCCAGGTTAGGGTAGATACTATGTTCCGAAAGTCATTTCAAAGGGGTCATCTATTTTCTTGTGATGATCAAAAATAATAGATAACGTCGATTTTGAGATTTTACTTTTATCCTTCTTGGTTTTCGGTTATATGTCACCTCCTTTTCAGTCCCGTAGGGGTGTCTCCGAAAAACTAACGCGATAAACTCCTAAGCTAGGCTCTAGTTCATTCACATACCAAAAGTCATTATAATCGGTTCATCAGTCTAGGAGTTGACCACTAAACATCATTATATTCATCTGTCTAGGAGTAACTGGCCGCCAAACATCATTACATTCAGTCTAGGAAGAGTTGGCCTCCAAACATCACTACATTCTTCAGTCTAGCAGGAGTTGGCCGCCAAACATAATTACATTCGTCTGCCTAGGAGAAGTTGGCCGCCAAACATCGTTGCATTCATCTGTCTAGGAAGAGTTGACCGCCAAACATAATTACATACATCTGTCAGGATAAGTTGGCCGCCAAACATCGCTACAGTCATCTAGGAGGAGTTGTCCACCAAACATCATTTACACTCTTCAGTCTAGGGAGAGTTGGTCCCCAAACATCGTTACATTCATCTGTCTAGGAGGAGTTTGCGCCAAACATGGCTACATTCATTTATTTATATAGATACAGTGTTTCAAAAATCGAAAGAATCAAGAGGGTGTAGATTACTGGCTAGCATTTTCACTCCATAATGAAGTCGTTTCGGTCTCAAATCCGCTGGCCAGCCGTCGGACAAGAGTTTCTCCATCGTCTCTATCACGCAAATGGCATAATCGTTCGTTTAAACATAGTGCAGTTCGCATTTCGAAACAGTGACCCGAAAGGTAAATTATCTTACGCTTTGACTTGTAGAGTAGTGTTCTGTAGTTTGTAGACGCCATTTTTTAGAATATCTGACATAATATGACGAAAAATAAAGGTGTTTAGTGGAGTATTCTGTTTCTACTATAAGCCTTGGGAAAGAAGTGTCGGGAAAAACAGTATAAACAGCCATGGAGAAATCAGTATGAGATTATCAAGTGCTGAATTTCACTTTCCGTCAGAGAAGCATCGTGATGATGACCTGTGATACAAATCTAAATGATTTCCTCAATACCTTTCTCCGCGAGATGTTGCTGAACTTTCCAACAGTTGAGATGAGTGCTCGTAGCACATTAGCTTGGAAACTAAAGCATGCTTTACACTTCGTGAAAGGTTATGACCGCCCACACGTTTTTAAAGAGTTTGGTTATATACGGTACTATCCGACCGAGAGACAAAAAAATCTCATCAACTACTTAGATGGGTCACCATCAGTTTTGGACTGGATATACAGGTTTAAAACTTATGAATTGATCGTTAATGCAGGTAATCCATCCACCGGAAGTGGTAGAAATAAGCCGTTTCCGTTTTTTACATTGATCACTATAGAGCAAAATCGCTAATAGCGAGAAGTGGCTTCCGGCAATTGACTAAGCTTCTCAATTATACCTTTTGTTTTCATCCAAAATTCTGTACTAAAACCAAAAGTAATGAAAATCCAATACACCTTTCAATAGAAGAAAAAATAAAAAGAGAGGAAACTGAAATTTTTGTTTTACGTCCTACGGTTATGCCGACTAGGCTAAAGGAGACAGTGGTTATGAGAAATGAATGCAATGATAGAATGAATAAAGTGGGAGGAAACGGAAGAACCCCAAGAAAAACCACGAACACGGTGTTTGTCCATCGCAAAGTCCACATACCCACTGAGCCACCCCTAATGAAAAGATAGCAAGAATTTGGGGGGGAACAGTTTAGCACTCTAAGAGAGTTACCATCTATTTCTCATAAACCTCTGTTCAAAGCAAAAATGTGAGAAATCAACCACTTCCGGTTTTAACAGGTCGATGTTCATAACGTTTTATTTGTGTTGAAGCATGAGCACCATATGTGATGCTCATACAAGTTTTTTTTTTTTTTTTTTTTTTTTTTAATATTTATGTGTCACGAAGGTGGTTCTCATTTTCGAGGTTTCTTGGCTTTTAACGTACAGACAATCGAATTATCCTTCTAATTGTAGTTTTAGCATTTAAATATCATGAAAATAAAGGAAGTTATAAGCAGTGGTGGTCTAGAAGTTAAAAACGGGGGAGCAGCCAGAACTCAGACTATGATAGGTGTATCGTAGTGTACTACAAACTTTCACGGCTTAAATTATTTTTGTCATTCAAAAAACTGGGGCCCTAGGCTCCCTGACCTGGACTAGATGCGCCACTGGTTATAGATACTTGAAATTTCCCTCTTTTTCTCCTATTTACCTTTGTTTCTTTTGGCTTTTGAACACGTCTATTTTTATTTTTTTTCTTGAGAATACTTTCTTCAAACTGTCAACAGCCCCTCGCTAATTACTTCCCTGTCAAAATTGTAATTGATTTGTGCTGCTGGTTTTCACACGATATTTTTTCTTAAATTGTCATAGACAAAGAAGGAAAGATTGAAATTAGAGAATTGCTAGATTCTTGTAATGATGCTGATATATCTTCAAAAGACGGTGATGACGTTGAATATAATGACTTGGTTGATATTAAATGCAGTGATGATCCAATATACCGATACCGGGTGTATCAAAACTCTGGGCCCATAAGCTAACACAGTTATGAGTAAAGATACCTAAGAATGGAGAGAAAAGTTGTAGGAAATAGGTGGTTTTCAATCTGAAATGGTGGAATTTTTCTAATGCATCCGCCGTTTGGGCTTTATGCTGGTAAGGCACACTATGTTACGAGGCCTTATCACTTCGAAATTAAAATACCGCTAATTTTACAGTAATTTTGTGATATCTTCAGATAGATAAAAGATAATCGAAATGTGGAACAAGAGCACCCTAGACAATATTATTTTGCATGAGGTACCGTTATCACGAGTCACCTAGTAGCTTTCCCTTTGCAGCCATTTAGAAACGCGAAAATAAATTCCAGGTTTCTAAATGGCTGGAAATCGAAAGTAGATAAGTGAGTGGTGATAACGGTATCTCATGTAAAATAATATTGTCTAGGGAGATCTTGTTCCACTTTTTGATTATCTTTTATCTATTTGAAGATATCACAGAATTACTGTAAAATTAGCGGTATTTTAACTTCGCCGTGATGGGGCCTTTTAAATTAAAAAGCAACGGCCAGTTCAGTAGGATGTTTCCTCCAGCCATGTTTCATCAATACAGCATTCGAGAAAACTGATTCGAGGTGTGCACGTTCCCTGCCATTTTTGCATGCCATTGGTTCCATCTGAAAAGACTGCTGAACAGGAAACGCCATAGCATAGGGCGTCTAACCAGTGTAAAGCCCAAATGGCTGATGCGATTGTGAAAGTTCTACCATTTTAGATTGAAAACCAGCTATTTCCAACAACTTTCTTCTCTTTCTATTTTTCCGTATTTTTAGTCATAACGAAGTTGACCTATGGGCCCGGAGGAAAAAAAAAAAAAAAAGATTATAAGTGAATCGATTGTAATGGAGCTAACTGTAGTCGTAATACCATACCAAATGCTCTGTTTTCTTCAGGTTATGATTGTCAATCAAACAATGAAGATATATGTAAACAAAATTATATTTTTACTTGACATACATCGCATGATGTTCAACTACCAACAAAGACGGAGGAGGATATGTAGATGTGAATCTTGGTATTGTTGATTCATTGTCTGAGGAATTTGAAGCTTAAAATATACAAAACGATAATCATACCTGTTGTTCTGTATGGTTGCGAAACATGGTCACTTACTCTGAGGGAAGAACATAGACTGAAAGTATTTGAGAGCAAAATCCTGAGACAAATATTCGGACCCAAGAGGAACGGGAATGGGGAATGGCGGAAACTTCATAACGAGGAACTACATAATTTATACGGTTTACCCAACATTGTTATGGTTATCAAGTCTAGGAGGCTTAGGTGGGCAGGTCATGTAGCAAGAATGGAAGAAAGTAGAAACGCTTTCAAAGTCTCGACTGAAAGACCCATCGGGAAACGACCATTAGGAAGATCTAGGCGCAGATGGGAGGACAGTATTAAGATGGATCTCGCAGAGATAGGAATACAAAGTAGAAACTGGATCCAATTAGGTAAGGATAGAAGTCAGTGGAGAGCTTTTGTGAACGCGGTATTGAACCTCCGGGTTTCATAGGCCATAGAGTTAGTTTGTTTGTCTGCTGGTTCTTCTATTTTCACTTATTTCAGTCATTTATGACGAACAATGAGATTGAAATACTTATTAAGGAAACCAACAGGCATGCACAACATATCCTTTTCAACTCACCCACTATCATTCCTCTGTAAGAAAAACATATCTAAAGCAATGCTACGAAATTATTTTGAAATTCTTCTTAGAATGTTTCACTGTGCTAATAATGAAGGCATCCAGTTATTGGAAGAGCAAAATCTCGAGGATGAATTAGTACAGAAGCTGAGACCAAATATGGTACTCATGCTCAGAATTTATTCACAGTTGCCTTAGTTCGTCATCAAATATGATACTCAGCTTACCGTGCGACAGGGCAGTAGCTTAGCCAGGATGTGTGTTTGGGGGGAGGGGGAAGCAAGTGCTGTTATAGGTACATATAGAGAAATTGCAAACAAAAAATTTATAAACATAAAAATATATAAAAATTACAAACATCAAAGTACCAAAGTACATTGTCGGACCTCTTTGGGGGGCCCGGCCCCTCTGGGCCCCCCTTCCCTACGCCACTGCAACAGGGTGATATGACTTGGCACTGTTGAATTAAATAATGAACAAAAAACTAACACACTAGCCCCACTTTCCTTTGATAGTCAATCTGTTAACCTGATCTCTATTTGAGTGAAAACGGTACTAGATAGCGAGAATCGGTTTCTGCAATCAATTAAGCGTCCCAGGAATATATTTTATCTTCATTCACTCTAATCTCTGTACTGAAAAAAGAAATGGCAGATATCATCTACCACCAGGACGTACGCAGGGGATGGATCCAAGGGCGCCCATGTTGTGGATTCCAAGGGGGAGCAAGTATAAGCGACATTTCAAAAATAGTTTCAAATTTTGCTGTAACTAATGTAAAAATTCTATTGGATTTTCGATTTTCTGAAGTACAATTTCCTCCAGGGGGCGGGCGCCCCACCTTGCCCCCTCTAATGGGTGCACTTGGATGGGTCTTGGGGTCCTCCCCCTCCCCGAAATTTCTGTATATTTAGCCTAATTTTAGGGGCAATTTTAGGAATTTTAATATAAAATACCCTCATATTTAGCTTGGACCCTCCCCCGGAAATAAATTCCTGCGTACGCTGCTGTCTACCACTTTCAGTTCTAATGTGGAAGAAACCTCGTGCAATACAAACCAAAACTTCTTCATGTGGTGTGTACGTAACATCGCGACTTTCTAATATTTGGTGATGGCTTCGTAACATACTGGCTCCGGGTCTGTCGCTTTTTTTTTTTTTTTTCCTGTTGTCTATCTCTTTAATCAAGCAATTCGCCTCAGTAATCTACCTCGTTTGCCACATGATATTGAGTTTACACCGAAACCTTTGTAGAATCACGTGAATTGAACCCAATACTTCGAATCCGCCTAGACCTATACGAGAACCCCATCTTGGCTGTATGGTTAGCTTCCGAAGCCTGAGTCCTAGGTTTGATTCTCAGTAGGACTTCGTGTGGTTCGAATTCCATCGTTAAGCTGTAAATCCACTTCTCATGTAGCCTTAATGCTGAAAGGAAATATATATACATTCTGGTTAATGATAGCTGGAGGCAGGCGCGTACCCGGAATTTTTTGTTGGGAGGGGTCTAAGCGTTTTTGGGGGGAGGGTTCAGTACTACAAGATATATGTCTGTGTAGTATTGGACTGGAATTATTCGGCACCCGAAAGGACGATAAGTAATTGTAAAATAGTTCCACTGTATATTTTCAGAAAAGAAAAACTATAGAAGTATATTATTTTAAAAAAAACAACGAGTACAGATGAACTGTAATAGTAAGACAATTCATGGCTTTGGATTGATTATTTTAACAAAAGAAACACTGGACAAAGCTTCAAACACACTTTATTTTAAATTATAATTCGTAACGGTTTCGGATATCTAACATATCCTTCTTCAGACAATATCGAAAATAAATGAAAATACAGACATATATATAGTCATTGTTATCAAAAAGTTTAAATTCTTCCAACAGACATATATATAGTTATTGTACTTTTTTTCTTTTTTTCTTCTATTTGTTGAGGCCTTCAGCCAATCCTGTAAGTCTTCTTGTTTACTTTCCAACTAATCATGTTCCGCCACTGTTGGTTCTTATATATAAATAAGAAGACTTACGGGATTGGCTGAAGGCCTCAACAAATAGAAGAAAAAAAGAAAAAAGTACAATAACTATATATAGTCTGTTGGAAGAATTTAAACTTTTTGATAACAATGACTATATATATGTCTGTATTTTCATTTATTTTCGATATTGTCTGAAGAAGGATATGTTAGATATCCGAAACGGTTATTATAATTTAAAATAAAGTGTTTTTTTAAGCTTTGGTCAGTGTTTCTTTTGTTAAAATGAACTGTAATATCAAACTTTCATGCTACATCCATCATTTCCCTGTTAAACAGGTAGAGTTTTATTGACAAAGTGTACAAATGTATCTTGACTTAGGAAGTTTTGGGGGCTCCGGCCCCGGTAGATTCTACGTAGGTGCGCCCTTAGCTGGAGGTCACAGTAGCTCAGTGCTAGAGCGCTATCCAGTGGTGCGAAGGTTCCCTGGTTCGATTCCTGGGTGTGTGAGTTTGTGGTGGGCAGCATCGTCTCCATTAGTTTTCTTGGTGTTCTGTTACCTCCCACATTCCCATTCCACCAATTCTTTCACGGTCTTTCATTAATGATTTGCCTTTGGCGCGGGAGACCCGGGTTCGATTTCCGGCGGGAGCTTATGTGTAGGGATGCGCACGAAACAAGACTTGAGGCTGTCTCGTCTCGAAAATGAGCTGTAAAAGTGACGTCTCAACTCGAAAAATGCATGCTTTTCTATTGAAAGAGCTGTGTCTCGACTCGAATTTTGTCACGAAAATTCCGTCTCGACTCGTCTCATGCGCATCCATACTTATGTGGTTCGGATTCCACTTTAATCAGTAGGTCCACGTCTCATATATCCTCGCTGCTGAAAAGGGACGTTAAACTCAAAATCAACTCTATTTCATTAATGATTTATTCATCTCTATTAGCCTAGATGGAATAATCTTGGGACATTAAATTTCGTTGTGCGAGTGCTCTATGTCAGTCCGGAAACACAAAATGAAATTTAATTCCGTTTTGTTCTTTTGTGTTTCGTGGGATAAATCCAACGTTAATAACCTGCTAACAGATATAATGAAGAGTTCAGTTAACGAGCGCTGGGAGGCGTTGTCTTGTGCTGGGTCTCGCTGTTTGTTCTTGATGTAGCTGAAGGTCAATCGTGGTGACAGCGGCGGCGGCGGATTCGCTCGAGTAGCAAAGTAACAGCGGTGCCTTGCCTTCCCTTCAGACGAACAGTTAGTTAACTAAACTCCAAGTGCAATGTAGAGATTCCGCGGCGATGTCAGTTTCTCCCGGCAGCAATCGGAGCGTAGTATGTTACACAGTGCGGCTAGAAAAGTAAACAATATCCAGATCCAACGCCATGGAACAAATGCAATGGCTGTTCTTCGGAAGCCGACAGACTGGGATTAAATCGGAAGCAGCCTTCGATGCCTGCTCGTATTTTGTTGACGATATTGATCCAGGTAAGCTCTTAACAATAACAGTTGAGTTAAAAAGAGAAACAGTGGTTTATGTTTGCAACCAGTATAGGCAGTGTCTGGCGTTAATTAAAGCTGCTGATTGATGGCTTCGGGGTCAATCGTCCGTGCATCCGGCAGAGTTAGTGGCATCCTGTGTGAAATAACCTTTCGGAAAACCTCAATAGTTGTGGTGACTTGTGGGGAAGTGAAGAAATCTACTTGTTTTACGTACATTCCTAATGCGAGAGTGAAGTTTCTGCACTTTCTGGCTATACTGAATGGACAAATTCCATCATATCAAAATTAACAATATAGTTCGATCTCGTACGAAGGTACCCTAGTTTGATTCCGGGCTACGTGCGTTTGTAGTGGACAAGATCATTTCCAGCAACGCAATTACTCTAGTTGTTGTCCAGGGTAAGAACTCACCTTTGCGCCCTCTCAATCCGGCGCCCGGGGCACAAACCCCATTTTACCCCTAGTTACGTCACTAATCGTGTTCGACGATTTTCTCGAGATTTTCCTGTTTCCTCTTATACAGGGTGGCCCAAAAGTAGGTATACACCCCTGCATCGATCTAGTATAACATTCTAGTTTGAGTTTATTTGCTTCGGCTGTTCCGAGCTTAAGGTATAAGTAAAAACACATTAAGAACAAATAATAAAGAAACTAAGTCTTCCTGGTGGTTAACAATAAGAAATTATATAAAATACAATGAGCTGATCAGTACGGTACTGTATATGTACTTTTCGGCCACTCTGTATTATCATTTCGCCAAATCTTCTGTAATCTCTTTCATTAATAATCCATCTTTCCCCTTTAGCCTAAAGGGCATAAGTGGCGCTTTATTTGTCAAAAATTGATCTTCATTACCTTACACATAGATGGAATTCATTATAATAGTTAAGCGGTTAGCGTACGCGACTTGATGTGGGAAACCCGGGTTCAATTCCCGGCGGGAGCTCAAGTTCAGATTCCACGTCAATCAGTAGGTCCTGTCTCGTATAGACTTGCTGAAAGGGGCGTTAAACTCAAAATCAACTCAACTCATTATTATAATAGTATCGTGATCAAGATTGAAGAGAAGCTATAGAAGCCACACATAATAATAATAATAATAATAATAATAATAATAATAATAATAATAATAATAATAATAATAATAATAATAATAATAATAATAATAATAATAATAATAATTGTGTCTCTGGAAGTCATATATGCATTGAAATTATATCTTTCAGTTTAACGTCTCAGGATTATTTTCTTTAGGTTAAAGGGGATTAATGGATGATATTAAAACAGAAAGATCATACGCGAAGACGAAAAGTTTAGCGGAGGACCGTGGAGCATAGAAGCTTCTCAGCTGCGGCAAGTGGCCTGCCAATAAAGGCAGAATACCTATGATGATGATGAAAGGGGACGATGATTAAGGCGAGTGAATAATTATGGAGGAGTTAATAGAACGTGGAAGTGGGAGGAAACGGGAGTACCCCGAGAAAATCACGGACGCGGTGTTATCCACCACGAACTTACTTGGCCAGGGTTTATGTTTTTTTGACATTTGAGATACATCCAAAAGATCACTTTTACACTGAAACATTAATAACTAAAAGGTTTACTGATCGCTGAATGGTCAGCATTATAGCATTCAGTATGGGGAACTGTGGTTGGATTCCCGATGGAGCTTACGTAGTTCAAACAACGTTAAATTTTAAGGCCACGTCTTACATAACCTCAGCTGAAAACGGACGCTATACACCAAATCATCTGACCAATTAACAAGGGAATATATTAAAGGTACCATTTCAGCATTCCGCTGGGGATACGGTGGTTCAGTGATACAGCGCTCACGTCTGGTGCTGGAAGCTCCTGGTTCAATCCCAAATCATGTCATCATTAATCATTAGTTTTGTTGTTGGTAATTTGTGAGCTAAGCGGATGTTGTATCCTCTGAACAGAACAGAGCCATAATAAAGCCTGCTCTAAATCATCATTCACAATGGTTTAAGAGAAGGCAACGTATCGTAAAGTCCCTACTGTAAGATTCATTAGATGAAGGTACGCCATCTATTCATGACAACCAGGGGCGCCCGAAAAAATTTTCTCGGGGGGCCATCTCCATGGTTGCTGTATTACGTCTGGTATTTAATATATGTCGTTTGCTATATTACGCATACATTTTCGTGAGCCCGGGCCCACTCTTGCCCCCTTCGGGCGCCCATGACGACGAGCCAGGTAGCCTGCGGCCAGTGTGAAACTAAGATTATACAAGGAAACGTCAAAGAGTTTCCGGAATTTTGTTATAATTCTCTATTACCACAATATAAGTACACATTTACTTAATTGCCTATTACCACAATGTAAGTACACATTTACTTAATTTCCTATTACCCATGAGCGTCTCTGACGGGGGGACGCGTCCCCTCTAATATTTTGAAGTGACATAATCTAAAATTCCGCTGAGATACTACAGTTAGATCATTTCCTTTGATGTCCCCCCCCCCCATTTTACATACCAGAGACGCCAATGCTATTACCACAATATAAGTACACATTTACTTAATTGCCTATTACCACAATATAAGTACACGTTTACTTAATTGCCTATTACCACAATATAAGTACACATTTACTTAATCGCCTTCAAAGTAGGCACCTTCGGAACACACATACTTGTTACACCTCCCCTGCCATTGCTGGAAATCGACAAAATCTTTTGGTATTTTCCGAAATTCAGTTATCGAATTGCTTTTGAGCTCTTTTACGGTGGCAACACTGATACATTTGAAGCTCATTTTTAGTTTACGATGGAGCGAGCAATCCAATGGAACTACTAACTAAACTAACTCACTCACTCTATGGCCTATGGAACCCGGAGGTTCAATGCCGCGTTCACAAAAGCTCTCCACTGACTTTTGTCCTTAGCTAACTGCATCCAATTTCTATTTTGTATTCCTATTTCTGAGATCCATCTTAATATTGTCATCCTATCTGCTCTTAGGTCTTCCTAATGGTCGTTTTCCGATGGGTCTTCCAGTCAAGACTTTGAAAACGTTTCTACTTCCTTCCATTCTAGCTACATGACCTGCCCACCTAAGCCTCCTAGACTTGACGACCATAACAATGTTGGCTAAACCGTATAAATTATGTAGTTCCTCGTTATGAAGTTTCCACCATTCCCCATTCCCGTTCCTCTTGGGTCCGGATATTTGTGTCAGGATCTTGTTCTCAAATACTTTCAGTCTAAGCTTTTCCCTCATAGTAAGTGACCATGTTTCGCAGCCATACAGAACAACATGCATGATTATCGATTTATATATTTTAAGCTTCAAATTCCTCGACAGAATTCGCGACAAGAGATTTTGAACCGAATAGTAACACGAATTCCCTGCTTTTAGTCGACACTTAATTTCTTCGTGAATATGATTTTCGTCTGTTAATATCGATCCTAAATATTTGAAAGTATCCACTTTATCAAAAGTATTATTTAATATTTTAGCGCATCCATAATTTGCTGTATTACGGTCCCGACACACTTCCATGTATTTAGTTTTCTCTGCATTTACTTCTAAACCCATGTCCTTGCAAGCGTTTAATAAGATCTCTGCATTTCTTTCTATTGTTCTCCTATCATCCCCTATTAAATTTACATCCAATGCAACTACACTGGTTTTACTGCTATCAAAGTCTCTGAAGCAGATTTCCCTTATTTGCACACGAACTTGTATGTGCATTGCTCGAAGTGCAACATTGCGCCAACTGATCACTACACACTACTCGTACATTACCTATCATGTCCTGTTCACACTTGTCAAATTCATAGTTACGCAACCTAAGGAGTGTACTGTGCAAAATTCATTGTAATTGCGTTACAAAAGCTAAAACTATAACAACATTCCGGGAATATTTTGACTGCTCCTCGTGTAATTCCATAATGGCATAGAAAAGGTGGTGTGTCAGAACCACACATCACATGGCTTTAGACCCAGGTTTCCTCAGTTACCCATTTGGCAGACTAGGTAAACCTCTAAACCAGTGGTTCTCAACCCATGGGCGTAAATAAGGGCCCCGCAGACCCCGCATTGCGATGGCTCCTCAATCCATCAGGGGCCCCCCAAATCGTGAATTGGGCGTAAAGAAGGGGTCCCGCTCCATGGTGTCTGCGGAAGGGCCCCCAAGCCTTTAGTTACGCCACTGTCTCAACCGATCTTTCGAAACACCCTGGTGTGTTACGCAGTCTCCTAAGATGTGTCACGAAATTTAAGAATTTAAAAATCATGAATCTAATAGTAATTAACATATAGTCATTATAAAAACGAATAGGTTTCACTATTATAATATATATTGTTTATAATAAAAATATCAAACAAGTGTGTCGTCAGTGAAAAGAGGTTGAGAACTACTGCTCTAAACCGCATGTGGTCAGTAGTTTTTATCGTTACAGGGACAAATTACCACGTTGCTGACATCTCCCCCCAATCAATAAATCTAAGCCGCCAGTGGACGAGAGCAGAACGTAGAATAAATCTCGCCTCACTAAGGATTAAGTGCGGGCCGGGCCGTCTGGTTGATAAATAAAGGTCTTGCCGACACAATTCTTGAACAGTAAATTAAGAATGTTATTTTTATTAAAAGCAAATGTAAATACTGTTAACGAAAGAGATCATGCAATAAATTTCTAGACGGGTTCTGAATAAATTAATATTTATCTATTAATATTTTATACAATGAATCGCTAATACATATTATGCTCCGCAAAAATTATTACCAAAGTATACGTAGTGATGATCGGAGACGTGTATTTGGATATTTTATTTCTGTTGTATTACTCTGGTACCTTGTGTTGTAAAGGTTTGATTGCATTTTTGTGATAACTTCGTGCTCGTCGGAAGATAATTGAATCACGCGAACTGCTTAACAAGCGAAACCTCACAGACAACTAAGCGAACCATTCATGTGATGCTATAAAAAGAAATAACAACAACATGATGTCCATTTATATGCTTTTCATTCTAAGTGTTTGTATGACAAATTAACAAGGATAAGAGGTGCCGCGTTATTGTTCGAGATAAGATCTCTTTTATTAGCAAAGACATTTATTAATTGTGATTTCCAACTAAGAATTTTTGTAGTCGCGGCGTATAGTAGATAATTCTTTAACAATTATTGATATAAATGAGGAAATCTCTTTTAAGGTATGATGCCTATGCCTGCATTTTCGTATAATTATCTTTTTTCTTTTTCAAACCCAATCAAATTTTGTACTGTTTTAGAGGCTACATGCTGGCAGTTTATTCAGTAGTGCTACTCAATCGGTTTGCTAAAACCGATTGTTAAAATATTTCGAGTTCGAAGAACCGTTTGTCATACCCAGACATTAACAGTAAATTTTACTCGGTTATACCTAGGAACAGTAAATCTTAGTTTAACTATCTTTGTTTTTAGAAATTCTTACAGCTACAGGGTTAAACGTTTGATTTCTTAGAACAAGGCATAGGCGTTTATTTTGTTTGTCTCAAATGCTCAGATATCAAGAATGAGAACTGGAATCACATGAGCAGGCACGTAGCAGGGGGGTCCGGACCCCCCCCTTCGAGACCAGAAATTAAAAAAGTAAGGAGGGAGGAAAAAATGAAATGAGAAAAAGAAGGATCCCGTTAAAAGAAATTTTAAAAAATCAGGAAGCTTTTGGTTAGTCTTTCTTATGAGGAGATTTGTATAACTTGAAATACATGATGGCGAGGTGAGCGAGATATCCTGAAAGAGTCAGGGAATTTGAAATTTCTAGAAAAGTTACGGAATTCTCAGAATTTGTAGAAGAGTTACGAAATTCTCAGAATTTCTGCTACTAGTCAGGGGGATTTCAAGAGAGATTTCAAGCTTCCGAAAGTATAGTACTGTTGTGTAACAACTTGGACATTTTTATCATAAATTTTCGTCATCGCATCCTTGCAGTATCAAACATCTTATTTCAAAAACAATTTTCTACTGCTCCTTTAACCTGTCATTGGAACAGACAGTAGTTGACGGAATAATAAAAACAAAAATTTACATGGAAAGAAAGTTCTGTTAACATTTGATTCAACAGAGAAAGGAACGCAGATATTGTAAAATATTTTACAAGACATTATTGAGTACGCACGTTTTATAATAGTTGAGGTCATAATGAAAGGAAAATTGTTATATTTGAATGAACAGAGGAAAGATGTAAATATTGTAAAATCTTTTTCAGCACGTTTATGATTACTATTTTTATTATTATTATTATTATTATTATTATTATTATTATTATTATTATTATTATTATTATTATTATTATTATTATTTTACTCGAGATTTCTCATAGTTTATTAAAACACTTACGAACATATCTCATTTTGTTGTCCTAACAAACCAATATATGTTGATAGTAAAGTAGTTTAGATTGATCGAGCTCCTGGGCCTTCAGAATTTCATGTCTCTCCCCCTCCTCCCCCGTTACGAAATCCTGGCTAAACAAACCAATATATGTTCCAGTAAAATAGTTTAGAATGATCGAGCCCCTGGTGTGATGACCACAGTATTTCATGTCACGTTTTCACCCCACCCACCCCCTTCACGAAATCGTGGCTACGTGCCTGTGGTGAGGGTTATTTATACTTGAAACTCATACATACCATTATCAACAATTGTTTGATCCATTGTTCAATTAAGGTTATCCAATACAAAAATAATGCATGAAACAAATATATTATTAAAGATTGACGGTTGGTTACCTATGTTATAAAATGCAATGAGTACTTGTTATAAAGATTTTTTTTTTTTTTTTGTTAAGTAGGTCTTGATAATTTTTTTCCAATATAGAAACTTACATTATTACTCTTGAGGGGCTTAAATCTAAAGACGAGGCTTTATTTTCTAAGGCAATCGGGTAATTATATGAAAATTATCGTGGATCATACAGCTGATCACACTTAAGTAGGCATACAAATGGATGTTGAGTCAAATGGGAAAGGCTCGTATAGCTTAGTCCAATAATAATGTATATGTTAAAATGCTAGAAAAGTTTATAGGTTTCTAGTCGTTTATATGTTTGTGGCCAATCCTTTCGACAGCGAGTTCTCGGGAACCATAGGCTCTAGAAAGATGTAGTTTTCACTGATCGATTGCAAACTTTGCATAGATTGTCCAGTTCTAATTGAATGTTTTTTTAATGGCTGTTATTTCTTTATTACATTTTTTAGGGGTACACCGGAAGTGTTGAAATTTTTAAAAAACTAAAGCATCATATTCTACGACTTATACATTCCAACACCACACAGTTGTATACAGAGGTTGTATATCTGTCAGGTGTTTGTTTCATGGCCAAATGATAATGAAAAAACGAAGGATAACCATTTCTCCAGTCTAAGATGAATCTTTATTGTTTGGAGTGTTTTACCCAATAAACACCATATATCACTGACATTATAATTAGTTGTGTATAATGTATTTGTTTATTACATACTGCATGCAAGCAGGAAGAAAATACTGATCATACATAAATTAAAAACTCCAACCGGAAGTACGCTTAAATCTTACAAACGGTGCGAGATATTGAAAAAAATAATCGAAAAGATCTCCTCTTTATGATATCCCTTGCCGATTTTTATCAAGACGTCTTTCACCTGTGCCTTTAAAGGGACATATACAGATGTGAGGAATGACAAGGAGATTCATGCTCATATGTGGATGATGCGCTAGACAGCGCAAGTTCAGCTAGTAATAATAATAATAATAATAATAATAATAATAATACACATTTTCCATTGCAACTTAAGTGTAATATTTTGTTTTTCGTCCCTCTACAATGCATAGGCTATGAAGAACAGTGCCCACAGTTCGTGTATGGGCTCCGAGCCATAACCTAGGTTCGAATCCGGTAAAGTTGGTGGGTGCACAGATCATTCCTCACAATGTAGGCCGATTCCCACCGCGTTATCACGCCTCCGAAACAACTGGACTACTGGTACAAACACACCAGACATGGCGTTGCAGCTTGCATTCGTGAATTTTTCCCCTCTGTTTACATTTTCAGTGTGCACAATGCTTAAGATCGTTCTGTTTAACCTCTTCTAGGTTGAATTATATTCCAAGCAGTAACGAAACAATGCACTGTATTTTCATTTCCTCTTGATAGCCATCCTTGTTTATTGTCCTGGTTTCCTTTGCCTTCCATACTTTCTATTCTGCTTTTATGTTTTTGTGTATGTCCCTGTTTACTTAATAAACTTTTTATTATTAGGTACCGTATTAGCACCCAGCAAACAAAACGTCATCGCAGCAAAAGGTAGATGTGTTTGTGGCTGGAGGTATGAAATCGCTCTTCCGTTGCGGAACGAAATGCTTGATTGGTCTTACTACATTCGCTCCCACCTACAATTGGCTTCATTGTAGCGTGAGCGTGTAATAGACGATTTGTTGAGTTTTTTCTTGGCGATGTTCCTCTGTTCAATGTTATACGATGCTAAGAAGACTCAAGGCTGAGGATATTACCTAATAAACTGTTCTAGGGAGTAATTGCAACGATTAACCAGTTAATTTTATAAAGTTCTTCGTGCCAGTTTTTCTTGTTTGAACTGTAGAGAATAAAAACAAAATATCCTTAGAATATATATAGGGTGTTTCAAAACATCATCAACGTTTAGGAGGTAACTCCTGTCACCATGATAAGACAAAAAGTATAAACTACCCTGGGTATAGAAATCCGTCATTTCAAAGTTATAAGCTCCCGAAAATTAAAAAAAAAAAAACTTTAAAGGTCGATAGCTCCAATACTATGGGACCTAAGGTAGTCGGGTCAAGACTTTACTGAGGAACTTGTATGCGCCCTATCCAAATACCCATGCTTCAGAATCCTGCGGCACTTCCACGCCAATTTTTATAGTGGTATTTCAAAAAAAAAAAAAAAAATATTATCAGAGCTATTATCTCAGTCTAATTCGTTAATGGAGTCAAACCGTTAATATCTTAAGTGATAACGGTGGCTCTATGTCCCATTTAAAAGCCATATCATTCCCTAACTTCTATGCAACCTGCACAATAGCAAAGAAATGTTAGTTGCCTATAATACGAGGATAAGTAGCTTTTGTTATTGCAATTATCTCGGCTGAATTTGTTAAAGGAATCAATCCGTTACCATCTTTACTTATAACAGTGGCTATCTGTCTATATATTAAAATGCTACAACAGCAATGAAAACGGACGGTTCTTTGTGATTTCACGTTTAACAAAGACAAATATTTTAACGTGTGTGTACTTTAAATAAATTATTTAAATACATCTTTTATGTTTTAAACTTATTGTTCAAAGTCTTTGTATTTTAATAAGTCTTCTCCAAAATCAATACAAATGAATTGTGCTGCCATCTTTGCAGTTCTTTTGAAATATATGTTTGTGGACGTTTATATGTTTGTGGCCAATCCTTTCGACAATGAGATCTCGGAAACTTCAGGCTCTAGAAAGATACGTTTTCACTGATCGATTCCAAATTTTACATAGATTGTCCAGTTCTAATTGAATATTTAAAAAAAAAAGGCCATTATTTCTTTATTACATTTTTACTGGAAGTGTTGAAATTTAAAAAAGAAACTAAAGCACCATACCCTACGCATTACACTTTCCAACACCACATAGTTGTATATAGGGGTTGTATATGTCTCAGGCGTTTGTTTCATGGATAAATGATAATGAAAAAGGAAGGATAACCATTTCTCCAGTTTAAGAAGATTCTTTATTTTAGGAGTGTTTTACCCAGTGAACACGATATATAACTGACGTTATAATTAATTGTGTATGTAATATATTTGCTTGTTACATACTGAATGCAAGAAGAAAGAAAACACTGATCATACATGCATTAGAAACTTCAACCGGAAGTAGGCTCACATCTTGCAAACGGTGCGAGATATTGAAAAATAATCTAAAAAATCTCCCCTTTATAGTATTGTTTGCCGATTTTTATCACGACGTCTTAAAGGAACTTTTGTCTGTAAAGGAACATCTACAGGTGTTGTGAGAAATGGCAAGGATTCATGCTCATATGTGAATGATGCGCTGTGTAGAGAGCGCAGGTTCAGCTAGTCTATATATTAAAATGGTAGGTTTATATGTTTGTCTCCAATCCTTTCGACAATGAGATCTCAAAAAACACAAATGTTAGAAACGTGCCGTTTTCACTGGTCAATTCCAGATTTTGTGTAGATTGTCTAGTTCTCATTCAAATGTTCAAAAACCATGTCTGTTGTTCTATTCAACATTTTAGGGACCGTTTTGAGCCAATAAGATTAACATTGATGCAGGCCGAAACTATGGTGTTAGGCAACCAGTAGAGAAGTTACGTATGGCGGGTTGACGGACATTGCAGGCGCTTTGCTTAAATCTAAATGGCAAAACCTATTGCATGCTGGGAACTTCAAAGGCCCCAAGAGACGCAATGAGGTGTACTCGGAGGGATAGGATTTATTAGAAAAAATATTTGCACTTGACATCGTGTTACTTCTACACATTTGCTACAAACTCACCCCAATATCTATACATAGCAGTTCACTTCGTTTGTGAGTCTTCTATCATTTACTTGTGTGAGTAAGGAAACGTGCACAATAAGAATGAGATTCATGGTCATAACAGAACGATGTACTGAGTAGACACACAGGTTCAGCTAGTATGCAATTTAAAAGCCATATAATTCTCTAACTTCTATGCAGCCTGCACTGTACCAAAGAAATGTTGGTTGTCTATAATACAAGGATAAGTAGCTTTTCTTATTGTACGAGGGCTAGTCAAGAAAGACTTGGACTGATTTTTTTTCTAGGCAATTTATTATTACTCAGCAACAGGCACATGATCCTTTTCAAAGTAGTCCCCGCCCATTTGAATGCACTTTTTCATTCGAGTCTTCCAGTCCTCAAACACGTATCGCAGGCCATTCTTTGAGAGGTCCTTCAAAACCGCCTCCGATGCCTTCAGAACCTCGGAATTATCGGAGAAGCGGCGTCCACACAGTCTGGATTTTAGGGCAGGGAATAGAAAAAAGTCGCACGGTGCGGTAGGCGTCTCCACCATCCTCAAACCTTTGCAACAGCTCCCTGCAAGTCTCCACTCGAACGGCCTTCTGCTCTGGTGTCAGGAGTCGCGGAATCCATCGCGCACACACTCGGCTCATGTGGAGGTGGTCATGCAAAATTTTGAAGGCACTGCCATGAGATATGCGTAGTGCGGCTGCCAGATCGTCGATACTGATGCGGCGATCTTCTCTAACAATGACTGCTGCCGTGTTAATGTTCACCTCAGTAACAGCTGACGCTGATACACCTGGTCCACCAGCTTTCGTGATTGTCATTCGGCCCTCTTTAAACTCTTTGAACCACCAGAACACGGTACTTCGTGGCAGAGCGTCATCTTTGTAGGCTGCTCTCAACATTCCTAGAGTTTCTGTTGCACTTTTCCGCAGGCGATAGCAGAACCGTATAGCTGCAAATTGTTCATCTCGTAATGACTCCATTTCTTCTACAGGCGACTTCTAGAGGCGGCGCAGAACATCACCTGCAATAAAAAGTCGTGGTTACCAAACATGCAATGATTCCTTAACAACATTTTATATATATGCACAGCAAGACCCACCCTACTTGTATGCCAAACTATGAAGCTCCAGCGTTAACAGAACTGCCGGGAAAAAATCAGTCCAAGTCTTTCTTGACTTGCCCTCGTAGTTATCTCTGTCGAGTTCGTTAATGGAGTCAGTCTGTTAACATCTTCACTGATAACGGTGTCTCCCATTAAAGCCATATCATTCCCTAACTTCTATGCAACCTGCAGAGTAGCAAGGAAGTGTTGGTTGCCAGAGATAAGTAGTTTTTCTTATTGCAGTTGTTTCGGTCGAGTTCGTTAATGAAATCAATTGGTTAACATCCCCACGGATAACGGTGACTATCCATCCCGTTTAAAATCGAAAATTTTTGCCTGGCTTTTATGCAACCAGCAGAATATCACAGTAGTGTTGGTTGCCTATGATAAAAGGATATATAATCGTGTGATTCCTTTTTATTCCCTTTATCAGTTTTAATTCGTTCTATGTTTTTCACCAAATGTAAAGCTGTAAATTACTAGTGTCAACCTTAGATTAAAATCCCTAATGCTGTTGGTCATGAGAGGCTACGTTCAGCCTAATGACGTAGTTCTGCTAATTAATGGGTGGTCAGCGCTTCGGATCTCTCATAGTCATTATTACTCCTTAATTAGAATTTGATTACTTCATTATTTCTCGATTCTAGGTCAGTACCTGAAAATGCTGTGCTAGTACTGAAAACACCTGCACAAAAACCACATTAGTCCGAAAATACGCCCTATCTTTATAATAAAAGAAGGAAAAAGGCGGTTAGTTTCAGGAATCTATTCATTTTGTAGTTGCAGGAAAAATTCGTTCTTTACTGAGCTTAGTAGATCTTCATTATAAAGTAGATAATAAGTGAATGTTTTTAAAACTTTGATGGTCTATAACTCGGCAACCAAAGCTATGTGGAAAAATATGTCATTTCCGTAGTAAGCAGGTCAGAGTCTTTCTCCATGCCAAGTTAAGTTAAGATCAGATGAGATTTGTAGGTCTCTCACATTAGGTACTGTTCTTGATATTGATTCTTAAAAAAGAAAGAAAGAAAGAACTCAAGTGTAGGACAAAAAAGATTTAATTTTACCATGTGTGATATATCTAATTAAAAAAAAAAAGTCTACCTTCGTGAAGACCTGTGTGTAATGTTGTAAGGTAAGATAAACACTTAAGTGTGAGTAGCGAGGGTTAAGACGAGAAATCAGCATAATTTTAAAAGCAAACTACAATATGACGAAAGGGGCACGGTGGGTCATTGGTAAAGCGCCTACCTCTGATGCGTGGAGTCCGTGGTTCGATACCCGGACAAGTAAATATATGGTAGGCATCATGTTGTCCGTGGGTTTTCTCGGAGTATTCCCCCTTTCCTCCCATATTTGCATTCTACCACTTCTTTCATCATCATTCACTTGCCTAAATCATCCGTCTTCCTTAGCCTAACAGGCATAAACGTGAGACGTTAAACTGAAAGATTTTATTTTTTGTGTGTATTGTACTGTAGCTCTACTTTTTCTGTAGTAATTGAAGTTTCCGGGTCTGTGCTGTCTGGGAATGACCCAGTATGCGAGACTTACTTGCGTCTTGAAGTTTTGCGCACTGGTGAAAATGAAATGAAATCGTTGAGTTTTACGTCCCGCGGTTATGGCGGTTAGGCTAAAGGAGACGGTGATGATGAGTAATTAATGAAATGGTGGAATGAAGAAAGTGGGAGGAAACGGGAGAACCCCGAGGAAACCCACGCACACGGTGTTTGCCTACCACAAAGTTCACTTGGCGGCGGCTGGGATCGAACCCGGGACCCCAAGCACCAGAGGTGAACGCTTTACCACTGAGCCACCGCGGCCCTTGCAGACTAGTGGATGTGTCCCAAACATGTCCAATTGTTTGGGGACTCGGGTTCGATACCAGCCCCATGCTAAGTGAACTTTGTGGTGGAGAAACACCGTGGACGTGTGTTTTCTCGGGGTTCTCTCGTTTCCTCCCACTTTTTTCATTCCACCATTCCATTCATTACCCATCATCACCGTCTCCTTTAATCTAACCGGCATAATCGTGGGACGTAGGGACGTAAAACTCAGATTTCATTTTCCAAACATGTCCAAGAATGTCTGCAAAAATATAACGTAACTTCGTTTCCAAAGTGCTGGACAAGAAGTGTTTTAAACATATCGTTGGAACAAAGTTTCCAAAAGTAATGCCTTTTTTGGGGTTAAATTATTAGTAATGTTATGAAATGTGAACGTGAAATGAAAGCAAAGATAGCAATGGCGAAAGAAGTCTTTAGGAGAAAGAAAAGTTTATTTTGTGGCAGCTTGAATAAAGAGTTGAGAAAAACTTATGAAGTGCTTCGTGTGGAGTATTGTACTGTACGCTGCAAAAACATGGACATTACTCAAAAATGATGAAAAACGACTGAAAGAAAGCTTTTGAAATGTCGGTGTGGAGGAAAATAGAGAGAATTACCTAGGTCGATCGGAAAACAAATGAGTGGGTGTTAGAAATAGTAGGTGAGAAAATAACAGTTTGAGACGTTATTAAGAAGAGGAAGAAAAATGGTTGTGACGTTGGCTAAGAATAAACTATATCATGAGGGACGTGGTAGAGGGTATGGTGGCAAGAAAGAGGGAGGGGCGAAGGAGACTACAATTGATGAACGATATCAAAACAGAAAAATCGTACGTGAAGACGAATAGTTTCGGGACAGCCCGTGGGAGCTTCTCAGTTGCAGCAAGTGAACTGAGAATAATGGCAGAATACCTGTGATGATAACCAGTGGTGTCCACCCCCCACCCCACCCCCTTATGTCCATGACGCACCCTACCAATTGTCTATCCATAGGTGTTCTTCCATGAAAAAAAAATCTTTTCGATTAATTTTTACAACCCCTCAAACATATTTATATAGGTTTTTAACCCCCCCAAAAATATTTCAATGACGCAGTTTGCGTCATAGCCCCCCTTGTGGGCACCCCTGATGATAACAGACCACTTTGAGTACATTTTTTTTTTTTTAGCTATTTTCTCCAGAAAATCTGTTTCAAAAGTGTTTAAATACTGTTTTATTTTTAGATTGTAATAGTAATTAGTGTTTATGCTGCTAAAACGCATTCTTTCTTTAAGTATTGAATTTGTTAGGAGAAAAACACTGTTAAGTGGCACGTTGTGTCTGTAGTTGTTTGTCTTCGAACTTAAATACACATACACCCTAACAGTGGCACATATACCCCTAACAGTAACAAATATATTACTAGCATGACATATATACCCCTAACAGTGACACATATACCTCTAACAGTGACGCATATACCCCTAACATCGACACATATACTAACAGTGGCATATATATCCCTAATAGTGACACACATACTACTAACAGTAACACGTACTTCTAATAGTGACACATACTGCTAACAGCGACGCACATACCACTTATAAACAAAGAACAAACATGGAAATGTTGAGGTTATTGATTATGATTATATGCTATGCTTGATATGCTTCCATCTTTTATTGCGTACAATATTGTAACACGTAATTAATGAAGTGTAATTGTGAAAGTTTTTTTGTCATAGAAGGAAGTTCTTTGTTTGTAAACTTGACATTGCGGCTCGTGTATGTTTATTTCTCGCAATGGCTCTACGAAATTAAGGAGTTCAGTGGAATGAACCGACCAACAGTTTTTTATCTGTGTCGGGAAGCTGTTGGGGTAATCTTGGAAGATGTTCTGTGTGGTTGCATTGTTGAGAGAATCCCTTTCAATGGAGTGACAGGTAGGAATTCTTTTTTTCTTTTTCTGTTATCATTAGTATTGCCCCCACGAGACGAGACGACGAGAAATGAGGGTTTCTCGTCTCGTAAATTCCGTAGCAGTGGTTCTCAGCCTAATTACTATCACGACCCCCATTTTATCATATCCTCTTGCCAGCGACCACATCATGATTTCTTGATCGTAATAAGCTTGTGTGGGATTTTTAATATACCTATTGCATAGATCTCACGATATCCATCTATTTCTATAATACTAGAATCCGTTTCTTGTATATAGGGGATACAGTAACTTCCCTAAAAGCGAGCGGATTAAAAACAAAGTGATTTCTTTATTATTATTATTATTATTATTATTATTATTATTATTATTATTATTATTATTATTATTATTATTATTATTATTATTATTAACTTGGACAGTTGCTTAAACAATTATTTCGTATTTTAAATGACTTGATAATATGCGTCACGAAGATTGAACCGGACATTGCCGCATTAATGGAATCACACCATGCTCAGGTATGTCATTAGCTTTCAATTTTAACTGTATTTCAATATGCAGTTCTCATTAGTTTCATATCGTACCTCTTTGGTTTAAATTGATTTTTAAACAACAATACACCGATTAAGAATGTTTAATAGACCTATTTTTTGTTGTTCTTAAGAGTATGTATAAAAATAAAAATATGCCTATCAGAACAAAATTCAAAGTAATATTTAAAAATATTTTCCGGTATTTGATTCTAATGATATTTATCTCTTCCGCTTATCTACGCGACTCACAGGTTGAGAAACCCTGTAGAAATGTCGATTCTCGAAGAATTCTTGTCTAATGTCAATCAAAAAGAAAACAAATGTGCTTAGTCAGTCAGAAAAGATTAGGAATAACTGTCTTAATGTACCAAGCTCGGGATTGAAACCAGGGCTCACGCGCACTGGACGTGAACCTCACAACCGCCTTTCACGCAAGAAACTAGTATACCTTGTATATGTATTTAAATCCAAATTGTTTGGATGTTGTAGAACATTACTACCGTATCCCCACTTTGTAGCACAAATTATGCACGTTCAGACATGCGAGTGTACTATTTTTGTTTATTATTCCCACTTTGTTTAATTGTTTCCGTTCACATTCACAAACAAACTTGCACAGTGTACAGGAATATTAGGAATGATCAAAAAATGGATCAAAAGATTGCGATCTTGGCCAAGAATTTTGGGAATGATCCAAAAAAAATGCATCAAGAGATTGCAATCTTGGCCAATAGGGATGCGCACGATTCGAGACATTTCTCGAATTTCGACTCAACTCGAATTCGAGTCGAGATTCAAGTCGAGAGACACTTTCTAAAATTCGAGCGAACGTATTTCTCGACTCGAATTTTCGAGTCGATACACGAGTCGAATCGAGACTGCTCGTAAAAATCTCGACTCGACTCAAATGTCTCGAAAATCTTTCTATAATTTCGAATTCTAGTCGATCAGGTAGAACATTAAGACTACCTACCTAGTATCGATATAAACCCGTCCAGGAAATAGCAGCATCACCTGCCGAGGAATGCCTGCTGGTCAGACACACGTACGGTGCATGTAGTATCAGTGAGACTGCTGTCCATATGTAGAATGGGGAAGGCGCACGATCTATCTGAGTTTGACCGAGGGCAGGTTGTAATGGCCCGGAGACTCGGTACGAGAACTTCGGAAACTGCAGGACTTGGATGTTCGAGGAGTGCTGTGGTAAGTGTCTTCAACAAGTGGCGAATCCAAGATTAAACTACGTCCAAACGTCGAGGGACAGATGTCGGACGTCGTAGGTTGGGCAGACTGCTAAAGAGGACAGGCTGCGAACTGTGGCAGAACCAACATCAGACTTTAATACTGGGCAGAGTACAAGTGTGTCTGACCACACAGTGCACCGAACACTCCTAACGATGGGTTTCGCGGCCGACGACCCATCCATGTGCGAATGTTAACACCACGACATCGGCAACTACGATCGAAATGAACACATGACCATCGCCACTGGACCTTGGCCCAGTGGCAGAGCGTTGCATTTCTTATGAATCCCGATACCTTCATCATGACGATGCGAGGGTGCTAATCCATCGTGTTCCAAAGAAACAGTGTTGGCGCGGTGGCTCAGTGGTAGAGCGTTCACCTCCGGTACTTGGGGTCCCTGGTTCGATCCTAGCTCGTGCCATGTGGATTTTGTGGTGAACAAAAACCGTGCTCGTGGGTTTTCTCGGGGTTCTCCCGTTCCTCCCACTTTCTTCATTCAACCATTTCATTCACTCTCATAATCACCGTCTCCGTTAGCCTAACCGGCAAAACGTGGAACGTAAAACTCAGATTTCATTTTTCATTTCATTTTTCCAAAGGAACAGCTCCTTGACACCAGTACTGCGGGACGGAGACAAGCTGACGGTGCTTAATTATGCTCTGGGGAACATTCATGTGAGCATCCATGTGTCTAGTGGAGCTCGAGCAAGGTACCATGATGTCGAGGCATATCGCACACTGCTTGTAGACTACGTACACCCCTTCATAACGACCATGTTTCCCAACGGTAGTGGTATTTTTCGACAAGGTAATGCATCATGTCACAAGGCCAGGAGTATAGGAGTGGTTCGAGGAACACAGGGACGAGTCCCAAGTGATTTGCTGGCACCCCTTACTCGCCGGATCTCAACCCAATCGAACACCTCTGGGATGTGATTGAACGTGACGTCAGAGCGCATCGCCCCCCTCCCCGGAATTTACGGGAACTAGGTGACCTGTGTGTGCACATGTGGTGCCAACTCTCTCCAGCGACCTACCCAGGATCATTGCGTCCATGCGAAGACGCCGCGTCGTTGTTATCCATGCCAAAGGTAGACATACTGAAAATTAGGCAGGCAGTCATAATGTCCTGCCTGATGTGTGCGTATATTTTAACTTGTATATTTCATCTCGACTCGAATTTCGAGACGTCTTGTCTCGAATTCGAGTCGAATCGAGACAGAAACATATTTTCGAGTCGAGACAACATTTTCTCGAGACGAGTCGAGACAGTCTTAAATCTCGACATGACTCACTCATGCGCATTCCTATTGGCCAATAATGAGTTTTTGGATCAGGGCCTACAAAGTTTTGAACGGCTGCTAAATCGAATTTTCGTATTTTCTACAGAATAAGCACATCAAACTGAGTTAAGTGATAGTTTGGGTTTGGCTACACTGCATGCAGTCCTTCAGATATAAGCCCTACAAGGAAGTTTATGGTTGAAATATATTGGAGCTTTTCATAAAAAAAAAAAAAAGAAAAAAAAGAAAATTAAAAATAGAATTTTAGTTTGGAAAACCTAAACCGTAAAACGATTTTGAAAATCGAAAACGAGAACCAGAAATCGGTCTTGAAAATCGGATTTGGGAATCGATTTTGAAAATCGAAAATCGAATATTTGAAATTTCAACTTTTGAAAAATCGATTTTCATTTCTCCGAAAAAACGATTTGGACAGCACTAGTAGAAAGTAGCTGAAGTATATACTCCGACCTGAAGAAAAAGAGAGAATTTGATACAGTATGTTATTTCGCGTCACCTTGGTTTCATTTTTGTGTTTGATATTCTTGTCATGACAGGATGAGTTAATTGGTGCATGTAATTTGTGGAAGTTATGTAATTTGTAAGTTATTTTTATGACTAAAAATAATAAAGGAAGAAGTTTTGCACGGAATAAAATAAGGTTTTCAAGGTACCGGATAGAATATGCGGTTAAGGTGTTATTTAATTTTCCTTAGTTGGGCTCATATTGAAAGTAAGAATATATATATATATATATATATATATATATATATATATATATATATATATATATATATATATATATATATATATATTATAACAAGCTTGGCTTACGGAAAGCTCCTTTATATATTAACTTTCTATGCGTCATGTGTCCGTCCGTCCGTCCGGAACACAAAATTTTGAGTATCTTTTGGTGGATCATCATCAGTTTGGGTCAGTGGAGATGATGTATCCAATTAATCCCAAAAATGAACAATCAAAAATCGGTCCTCATGTATTCATTTCTATGAGAGTAAATATCGACATCAGTTTCCCTTGATAGACTACCCACAGTGCTGTCGGGATTATCGTGTTAGTATAATCACCAGGGTGTAAAATACAGGGTGAACACAAAAAATAGCCCATGATATGGAAAGGACATAACTTTAATATCAAAAGTATTATTCTGTTCCAACTTTCGCAGTAGTTACATAAACTCAAAAAGTTTTTGGTAGTGTTGATTGGAATTACAAACACGCTATGTGTGCGCCATCTGTTACGTGCGAACCATCGAGACGATAATCCAGCTCTAGCCAAATCTTATGAAACGTAACTGAGTTTATAGTTTATATTCTTGTCGAGAGTAACTGTAATGGAGTTTACAGCTGCACTAATGCGTTTCTGAAGATCTGGTAAACCTAATTTATAGTACCTACACTACTCAGTACCCTGAATAATTGTCAGAAACATATCAATGCAGGTATAAAGTCTAGTGTTGCCACTAGACGACACAGAATCCTTTGAGACGAGACGTCTCATCTCGTCTCGTGTCTCAAAAATGCAAACACAGTTTGTTTAAAATTTTATTGTTTCGGAATAAATTATTTGCCTTCGAAATATATACCAGCGTTTATTATTTCAAATGAGGGTTATCCTACAAAGAACAGGGAATACCTAAAGTTATTTTTTTTTTTTTTTAATTATTCTAACAAACAGCTTTCACTTCCATTTTCCAATCGATTCAAGTTTAATTATTTTGTGATAGTTCTCCAGATCCAATTATAATGTTAAAGCATGTATCGAGATCAGTGTTTCAGAAGATTTCATACCGGGGACTGGTGGGAATATCTGTTAAAAAAAAAAAATCCTGTTATACGAGGATTAAAAGTGCAAGTTCTCTTAATGGCAGTTTCATCGGTAACTAACCATTGTTTAATGATTTTTCTTGTTACAAGGCAGAAACGTGTCAACCTTTTTCGGTACTGTTTTGAAAGGATGCTGGTTTGACAAAATCTAGTTTTTTTTTTTTTCATTTATTTTATGATTTTATTCGAACAAAAGCACTTTTTTAAATCGGAAAGTCACATAGACCTCCTTATTTGTTGAAGTGGCGCCAGGGGTTGTGAAAAAAGGATTTCAGAATAAGTGGAGAAGGCTTGCCTTTCGGCTGTACCGACAGTATTTACAATATTCCTGTCGTACTAATTCATTACTGGTTCAGTCGAAACTAACCAGTCGTTGTTGGAAGATTGTAGTCGTGTTATGTGTTGTACTCTGTTAACCAAACCAAACTTGGTTAAAAGTTGCAATTTTAACTATTTGGCATAACAGGTCTTTTTGTGGACCCCAAGCGCTCTAGTGTTACCACAAGACGAGACATTTCTCGTGTCTCGTCTCGTCTCGAAAACGATGCGAGACAACCGTTCGAGACGAAAAATGCTTTGTACGAGACAAGACAACCTGAAGTCTCATCTCATCTCGTCTAGTCTCGTGGCAACGCTAATCAAGTCTAATACATCGGTGATACTTCAAAGATTTTACTAGAGCTGGATTATCGTTTCGATAGTTCGCGTGTAACAGATGGCGCATACATCGCTTGTTTGTAATTCAATTAACGCCACCAAAGGTTTTTGAGTTTATGGAACTGCTCCGAAAGTTTGAGCAGGATAGTAGTTTTGGTATTGAAGTTACACTCTGTAGTAGTAGTATAAGTAGCTACTCCTTTCAAATCAGAGATTGTTTTTGTGCTCACCCTGTATTAATGAGTTTCTGGAATACAACGCTAGTGAAACGAAATGACCCTCTACTTGACAAATATAAATATTTAAGAGTAAGTGCCTGGCATACTAAAAATAATACAAAATTTGCCATTTTTCTCTCGTTTGTTTTTCATAAATGAAAGGAGATAATGAAATGCAACTTACCACAATCATAGATAATGTTATTCTACAACAGAAAATATGAACCTGAAGAATTTTCAATGTTGCCATCCATAGAATTTAGAGTGTTGCCAGAATAAAATCTCCCCCAAAACCTAAGTTAAGGGAGCAAATAGAGGAACGAACTCAACTACATTTGGTTACGTATCATATGGTTTTAGTACCCTTTGAACTACTTTTTAAATAATAGTTGTATTTAGTTTGTAATAAACAAAATAATTATTAAAATTACATAATAATGTTTTATAAATAATAGTTGTATTTAGTTTGTAGTAAACAAAATAATTATTAAAATTACATAATAATGTTTTATAAATAATAGTTGTACTTAGTTTGTAATAAACAAAATAGTTTTAACATACAGTTTAAAATTAAATAATAATGTTATTTTAAAAGTATCACAGTTCACGGGATACCAAAACAACATGATACGTAATCAAATGCAGTTGAGTTCGTTCCTCTAGTCGCTGTCTTAACTTAGATTTTGTGGGAATTCTGACAACACTGTAATTTCTATGGATGGCAACACTAAAAATTCTTCAGGTTCATATCTTCTGTTGTAGAATAACATTATCTATGATTGTGGTAAGTTGAATTTCATTATCTCCTTTCACTTATGAAAAGCAAGCAAAAGAGATGTGGTATATTTTGTGTTATTTTTAGTATGCCAGGCTCTTAAGTATTTCTATTTTCGTTTTTTTTTTTTCTTTAAGTAAAATTACTGTTCATGTCTTAAACTTTATTCTAGAGTAAATGACTGAATTAAATTCTGTTTTGAAGTGATTAACTGTTAATCTATTAAGCTTGATTTTAAACTGAATGAATTCAGTGGGAAATGGAACACTAGTTCCAGTGATGGTTTTATTTTTATGAAAGTCTTTGTTATTTTTATGACGCTCGAACCTTATTTTACGGTTCTCAATGTGTATTGTCATATAAACGTCTGTTATATAGGTGAATCTGAAAGGGCAACAAGATGAATGGCCGTGAGAACAAAACATTTTGATAGGTCGGCGTTTTATTTTGGTGAAGTGCATTCTACTGTGGCAGTGCGTGACGCGTTTGCTTTCTCAAAGGCTTTTGGTTCAGATATAGAAGAGAGAAAGTACACAACGTCAAGTTTCAGGAAGATTTTTTTTTTTTTTTTAAATTTTATTTTCTAGTCATCAGTTATGTTTCCTGCATTCAAGTTCCACCTTTCCCATGCAGTAAGACGTTATTACATTCCGTTCATCTTAATATAACGTCTTTTCAATGTGTATCCCTCATACATGTTATAGCTTAGTTCACGAATCTCTGCCGTGATTAACACCTACGAAGAATTAGAATCGCGGCAGAGATTCATGAGCTAAGCTCTACTTGCTTCGAAACTTCCTTACAGAAGGTACAGGGTTTAAAAAAATTATGTTTTTCATTTGCACACAGAAGTCGTAAGTTTTAAGACCCAATATAGGACTATTTTTGCACCCCTTTTTATAAACCAAATCTGAGCACAATAGTTCAGTGGTGAAGACAGGTGTATAGCCAGCAGGTTTATCTAGGAGGGGCCCATCGTTTTTGAGGAGGGCAGCTACCATGTGCACAGCCCCCCCCCCAAAAAAAAATAGTGTTACAGCTAGTGATTTTGAGGCCTGAGAAACCGAAAAATTTTGGTTTCCATATGGGAAACTAGAAACTACTGCACCGAACCAAACGTTATACCTTTGTGCATAACTCTTTCAATCTTTTGTACACAGAACCTATCTACATAAGACTCGTGTAGGCATAGATTGAAAGTTATTTTAAAATAGGCCTATATAAAGTATTTTCGTGCTTCATATTAGATATGATCTACACGGGAACACTAGACCAATGGATTGTAGCAGACGTGGTAGCTAGCTGTGCATTTGGTCATTCCTTACACGTAAGGGATACCATACTATCTTTCGTTCGGTAAATAATTTACCGTAAATTATTAGTTATATGTAAACTTTGTTATTTTTAAATGACTGAAGTGAGGTAACCTTACGATGATGTCTTAAAAGCTGCTCATTTGGGGGGTCCAGGAAATCATTTGGGGGCCTTCCCCGTGGGTAAAGCGCTCATCCCTGGTGGAATTGGTTTCTGGTTCGATCTGAGACCATGTGAATTTGAGGTGGACAGCATCGAGTCAGTGGGTTTCCGTGGTATTGTTCAGTTTTCTCACACATTCTCATCTTGTCGTGTGTAGTAACGGACAGACTCACTAACATGACAGTCTTATAAGATCCATTAACGTGACCGGGGGGAGGAGTGTGTGTATCAAGTTACATCTGTCTAACTTGAGAGGGCTCGTACGATATTCTTTCTTTGACAGAAAGTGTGAATCGCCTCCCTCCCACTATGGGATACGCTTTTTAAAAATTCTAAGTAGCCTACGGTCTCTTCCGTCTTCTCTGCAGTTACCTACAAGTAACGAGTGTACCATAAAGAACACAGCTTTTGAAATGCCCACCATTTATGTTCTAGTAAGTTGGCAGCATTGAACGTTATACGCTTTTCACATTTTGTTCTTATAGGTTACTAGTCACAGAACGCCGAATAGCACAAGATCGTCATCTTTTGCTAGACCGGACTTAGAGCAACATTATCACTCACGATGTCAATGTTTTCCGCAGAACGACTAACACGCACACGTCCCGAGGATTTAGTGTTCATAACTGAACCGTTTTACTCAAGTTTA
The DNA here is from genome assembly GCF_964235325.1 of Thermobia domestica. NCBI lineage: Eukaryota > Metazoa > Arthropoda > Insecta > Zygentoma > Lepismatidae > Thermobia > Thermobia domestica. Next base: position 397,201,518 of record NC_137454.1, read on the forward strand.
GCAATCAGTCTGATCACGTCGACTTACTCGGTGCATTACACTGACCAAAGATTTCACGGAGTTTAAGAACAGTCTCCGCACAATATTCATCACATTTGTAACAAGCTTTCATTATGACAACATGCTGTTCTTCATAAAGCGATCCATTCCTACCTGTACACTGAACAAATGACAATCATGCTCAATTCGGCGTTGCATGACTACTAGGGCATTTCTATTTCAAATGTGCCCTTGCTGACGCTGCTGTCGATGTGTGTTTTCCCGTACATCTCTCGCAAGAGGAGGGACAAGTTCATGTGGCAGAAATTTTTCAATATTTGTATGTGGACAGGGTTGGCACATTGACTAGCCATTCTAAATAGCTAGATTCGCCAAGACCAAACGCCTGAATGACGAATTGATAATACAGCCGAGGTCATTCACTTCTTTTCCCAAAGAAAAGGAAAGCGTAAGAGGGCGGCAGGATGAGGGCGGAGTATGTTTCACATATTTTCCGAGAGCACACTTTAAATAGAAAGGATAACAGGTGAAAATCGTGTAACGTGCAGTGCTGCCAACTTATTAGAACAGAAATGGCGGGCATTTCAAAAGTTGCATTCTTTGTAAGACACCCTTTTATATACCAAGCCAGTTGTGTGGATTAAGTAGTGAACAAACATATAACAGTCAGCTTTATATATAAGATTTACAATATTCTCATTTTCTGTCATTACGTATTATGAATAGTTGATTTTCATGTTTATTATTTTGAGGTTACCATATCATCTGTCGGATTTATTGTGAGAATTTATTTTCTGCAACTGTTAATGTTTAATGAACACCTAATGAATTTTGTCGGATTTCATTAATTTACTTTCATGACAAAAGAGAAAGTACCCACGTGACTGCTTAATATAACCATTAAAATGAAATTATGTACGTATTACCTCATTTCTTTTTTATTACCTTATGTTTATTACTATAGTAAAAACGAACAATAGTGAGAAACCTGTTTGTTTCTGTGTTGTAACTTAACATTTGAGGGCAGTGGTGTAGTCAGAATTATGTGTAGAGGTTCATTATGGGTCTCCTACTGGGATTTTCAAGTTCTTTAGGGGGGGGCATAGTGGCTCAGTGTTAGAGCGCTTATCTCTAGTGTGTGTGGGGGTTCCTGGTTCGATCCCCAACCAAGTAATTTTGTGGTGGACAACCTCGTGTCCGTGGGTTTTCTCCCTCATTCTCATGCCGCCAATCCTTCCATCATTCACTTGCCTCAATTATCGTCTTCTTTAGCCTAAAGGGCATGATTAGTGAAACGTTCAACTGAAAGATTTCATTTCATTTTAGAATTCTTTAGGGAAAATATTTTCAAAATTCTGCTACAGAAAAGTTCTTTTGATCATCTATTGTGTTGTTTAGTGTAAAATAACTTTGTGTTGATTTTGAAGAAGTAACTTCTGTCTGTCTGTGTATCCGTTTGGGAGACATAGAGTTTCAAGAATTAAGAGGCCTCATCCCGGCGAAATTAAAATACCGGTAATTTTACAGTAATTATGTGATATCTTCAAATAGATAAAAGATAATCGAAATGTGGAACAAGAGCGCCCTAGACAATATTATTTAGCGTGAGGTACCGTTATCACAAGTCACCTAGTGGCTTTCCGTTTTTAGCCGTTCGGAAACGCGAAAATAAATGCCGATTTTTCAAAATGACTCGAACTCGAAAGCAGATAAGTGTGCCGTGATAACCGGATTTCATGTAAAATGATATTGTCTAGGGCGCTCTTGTTCCACATTTCAATTATCTTTTATCTATTTGAAGATATCACATAATTATTGTAAAGTTAGCGATATTTTAATTTCGCCGGGATGAGGCCTCGTAACTTGGTGGGTCACAATAAATTTTGGCCAGAGTATAGAGGGTCAGAAGTTATCATTTGAGTTTATTTTTTGGGGTGACATTTAAAAGGGAGGTGGTAGAAATCTATCATTGTTTTAACGTTGATCACTATAGAGGAGGGACGATAATATATAGCAAAAACCTGGTTCCTGCAATCGATTAAGCTTCCCAGTCTTAATTTCCTACTTGCCAGCCATTCTGAGTGAGATTTTACCTAGGTTTTCCTGAAATGGCCACACACCACGCAAATACCAGGATGGTACCAGTAGTAATGGCGGTACCCTATCACACTAACGATATGGTGCATGAGGCCCCTAGATTGGATAACCCAGGTAATCTTCTGTACCCTGCAAGGATCTTATAAAATATAGGATCTGCCCTTGCAACAAAATCTTGAAGCCATACGTCACAATTTTGCCACCCCCTACTCTGCCCACTCCGCCCAATAGGATCGCAATGTTTTGAGCCAACAATCATGGCGGAAACGAGAGTAGTCAATCAGACGATGGCGGAAACGAGAGTAGCCAATCAGACGTGCCGATGCTCGGTTGCTTTTTGGCTTCACCGATTTAATAGGATGAAGATACATATGGGCAGATCCTCTATTTAGAACATCCTTGGTACCCTGGGTGGTCCTATGCATTCCCTGGCCCCTGAGTAAGCATAAGCAAAATTTCAATAGATGACGCAATTCCGGCCAAAGCATCACTCACTCATTCTCATTAACGCTATGGTTTATGGGCCGCAAATTGGATAATTAAGAGTGCGATAGGGTACCGCCATTACTAATGTACCTAACGATGGTTCCAGGCCACTTTATCTTTCCCCATTCCTTTCTTCCCCTTGAATTCTTCGGAAAGTCTGATCGCCGAATTACATCATGCCTCATACGTGCCTGATGAGCTAACATGAACTTAGGTGCCGAAAGCCCTGAAATCTAATTCCTAATCCTAATCTTCCTGAACCTTCTAGATTTAATGTCCCTAGCAATGCTAGGTAAACGGTTTAAATTATCCAATTCCTCGTTATTAACTTTCCGTCATTACCTATCCACGTCCCTCGTGGGTCCTAATATTCACTTCAGGATTTTATTTTCAAGTACATTCAATCTGCGTTAGGCAAATGCCGGGATGGTACTTAAGTAGTGGTCCCAGGACTCCTCCTTTCTTGCCCATTTCTTTCCTCCTCCCCAATTCCCCGAGCAGTGTGATTGTCGAGAAACGTCATCCTTCCTACGCGACGGGCTAACATAGCCATAAGCTGTCGAAAGCATAGAAATCTTAATTCCTGTTCCTCTTAACTCTCTTATGAAACCAGGAGTGATAGAAATCAACTACGACTTCCGGTTTTAATATCGATCTACATATAACAAAATCGATAAGAGCGAGATTTTTTTCTTATATATATCGGGTGTTCTGAAAAATGGCGCCCATGATCCACAGAGCACTATTCTACAAGTCAAAATAAAAATATGTATAATTGTATACCTTTCAGGTCCTCGTTTGGAGACGCAAATCGCACTATGTGGCAACGTCACAGATATGGAACTGTAAACTAGATGTACTAATTCATCAAATGATTACCTTGATTCTTTCCAGATAGCAATTAAAGTCGATAGCCGTTGATACTAGCACCATTTATTAGCGTAACAATCGATATAACTCCTTCATGGATTCGTAGGGCAATGCTAATGGTTCCAAGTTTATCTGCAACGTTACCACATACTAACATTTTAATTCCCTATAGCGGCTGAAGGAAGCCTCGGAGGGTATACCGTTAACAGGATTTTCGCTTTATTTTCACCTGTAGAAAAGGGCTCTGTTGTCCATTGGCGTCATTTTTATAACACCATATATATATATATATATATATATATATATATATATATATATATATATATATATATATATATATATATATTGTAAGGATCCCCAGATCACGACAAAAGCACATATCAACACAACACATGCTATTGATTGTTCTCAGCGTAGCAGACAAGAAGCCGACACGAAAAACACCGAGGAACGCCGAAAGAGGACTCACGGAAGGACCCGAAGAGGACAGATAAAAGCTCGACCACCGAGGGACCCGGCATCAGTCGACCAACTTCTCAACTAACCAACACCTGCCCTGAGGTCGCATTGGACTAAGAATCCTTTCTACTACCAAGCCTCGCGAAGCTGCTTTGGGCTGAGGGGGCTATCCTTCAAGACTCACCAGAACCAGCAGGTGCCTTGGAGGTTGCCTTGAGAGAAGGGGCACCTTACAAAACACCTATTTCCTCTCATCTGGTCAATAATAAGATAGACACTATTTTTACTCATTGTAATCAAAGACATTTGTATTTAACAAATTTTATAATAAATTGGTGAAGGGGAAGAGACTAGCCCGGACCGTTATTTAGCTTCTACCTATAAAACATTACATGGTGGAGGTGCCGAGTACAAGAAAATATGTCAGTGTAACTTCCTAAGCATAAAAAAAATCTTTCCATGTAACAGAAAGTAGATTTATATTTGCAGTGTAAGAATTACATCTGTTGGTGGGGGCTAATTTCCGTCAAGGAAGTCGATGAAATTCCCCAACGTGATCAAATACTTAGTGAGTGTACGGTAGCACTAACCACTGGTTTAAATCTTCTACAAATGCCAGTACTGTAAATATTTATTTATTTTATTTTATTTATTTAAAGAAGAAAATTAATATATTGGGTGTATCCAATATATTAAAGAATATACATAAAAATACATAAACATATTAAATTATAAAATAATATACAAAATATTAATGAAATAAAATAAAAGAATAAGAAAAATAACTGCTACAGAAATTAACAAGTAAATTTTCTAGATATAAGTGCTATTACTTCTCTAAAGGAAATCGGACTTCCTAGATTTCCTTTATTAGTAGAGTTTAACGTACCCGGTATTCAGAGATGACAGGACTTCGGACTTCCAGAAGTCATGTCTATCTCCCAGTGTCGGGTAACTTAATTCAATGCGCTTATTTCTATATTGCGAATTTCTTGTATTTTTTATGCAAAGAATAAAAAAGATAAGCAAATGCTTGTGTGTGAGCCTGATTTTAGTGTTTTATTTATTTTCTTACCTTACTTTTAGCTAACAATAAATATCTCAATAGCAATTAAGTTTACTTTGAAGTTTGAAATAATTAACATTTCTAACCAAAGTATGCACACTAATTAATTAAAACTAAAATGCAGTGTACGAGGGGAAGCTGGAAAGTTCATGAAATCACCAAGAAGAAATTTATCTGGAAGAACCATTTTAATACACTATTCAACCTATTCCCCCCGAAGCTCAATACACTTCACAACGATGTTGCAACATTTCTAACCCTTGTAAATAGAGTCTTGTCCTGCTGTGCAAACCAACCCTCCACCTCCGTAATGAGTGCCGCATCGGATAGAAAATGTTTGCCTTTGAAATGTTTTTCGAGATGTGAGAAGAGGTGATAGTCGGAGGGGGCAGGTCAGGTGAGTAGGGTGGGTGTATGTAGGTGAAGCCCAGATTTACCAGCAATTTCATGATTTGATGAGCGTTGTGAGAAGGTGCATTGTCCTGGAGAAACAACACCACTGCTTACTTTTCCCCGACGTTTTTTTTTTCTTCAGAGCCTCCTTCAGCTTAATCAAATAGTTTGAATAAACCCCAGCGTTGATGGTTTCACCCTCTTTAAGATATTTGATAAGGATGACGCCGTCCTTATCCCAAAACACCGATGCAGGAACGTCTCAGCTGATCTTTGCTTCGGAACTTCTTTGGTGAAGGAGATCCACTGTGTTGCCACTCCAGGGATTGTTTAGTCTCTGGATCATAGTAGTACAGCCATATTTCATCTTCTGTCACCAGACTGCGCAAGAACTCACCAGGGTTTTGAAACTTCTGCAAAATTTTCTGTGACATCTGCACCCGTATTCTCTTCTGGTCAGCATTCAAATATTTTGGGATCCATTTGGCACTGACCTTCCGCATGTCCAAATATGCTTCTCTCATGACACCAACACGTTCACGCGATATCCCCACACACGCAGCAATGTTTTTGATCGATATGCACCTATCCTCCATGATCATGTCATGCACTTTGTTGATGTTTTCCGTGGTCACTGCACTTGAAGGCCTGCCTGAGCGAGGTTCATCTTCAGTCTCACAATGACCAGTCTTAAAACTCCTCACCCACTTCGTTACTGTTGTATATGCAAGAGCATGTTCCCCCAAAGTATTCTGCAAAGTTTTATGAATTTCCATAGAGGATTTGTCTTGCAGCACAAAAAACTTGATGACACTGCGAAGCTCATTCTTCTCGAATTTCCTTAGATCCTCCGCCATATCTTCTTACAGAACCTGTAACAAAGAAAACAACAAGATAAATGATCATATACGCGATGAGAGGTTCACAATATATGACCTTTCGAATGACTACAATGATATGTTTCAATTTTTATTTCTTCTTGATGATTTCATGAATTTTCCAGCTCCCCTTCCCTCGTAACGGTTTCGACAACTTAACGTTGAACTGTTAATTATTCAGTTAGTGTTTGATGAAGATAACGTTAAGTTATCGAAACCGTTTCGCTGTATGTTAGTTTTAATAAATCAGTGTATATATCTGGTGAGAAGTGTATTATTTCTTTAGTAAGTTCCCGAGTTCTGATAGATATACTTACATTTTAAGTTTGGAATCCTTTTAGAGTTTTATTGAACAATAGAAGTAGGAAGTCGAAAAATGCTTTGAAAATAGATGTGACATTTAATATTTTGCCAAGAAAAGGTCGGGGAAAATGTCATGAAATTGTACTTCCGAATTCCTGTAGGTTTCTGTGAAAATGTCTGGAATAAAAATTACAAATAGGAATTCATCATAGTTGCTTTTCAATATTCGTTTTTTCTGTCTTGTCCATGTTTAACACTTCATTTCCATGCCTCGTGTTGCAATTGATTTCTCTGCTGCACTATTGAATGAGGAAGTAATTTGTAAAGAGCGCTGGTGCACGTGGAGATATAGGCTGACATGCGGATGCCTCAGGGAAATGTGAAAGTTCAGCTTTTCGTGTTGTTTGGTTTCCAGTTTCATCAGTATATTTGGATTTCTTGCATCTTTTAACTTCTCATAATGAGATATGTGTATTCATTATTTCTAATAGCGAGGGCTGATCGGCTTTTATCCTACTAAACACTGAAACAGAACGTGCCACCATCACCTGTTGGGTACTATCAGTGCACTAATATTATGGACTATTGCCCAACATCGCAATTTCCACTACAACAAACTACGTTCGAGCACAAACATAAGAATTCCATCTCATTCTTTCTTGCATGTGTTCCCTTAATTAGGGATTCCTGATTACATAAACTTCGAACAGTGGCGCACGTACAAATACTTATCAATTTAATGGAAAATAACCAGATTAATGTGACGTTGGACCACCTTTCGCCCTCAGAACAGCTCTGACGCGACGTGGATTGGAATCTTGGGATTCCTGGATCATTCGAAGTGGAATATTACACTGTTCTGCGTGCCATGCATCACTTAATTCCGTGATAGTAAATTAAGGCGCAAATCTGCGCCGGAGTCGTTTCTCCAAAACAGACCGTAAATGTTAAGGTCCGACGGTTAAGCAGGCCATTGGAGGTATTCAAATTCATCCCGACGTTCTTCAAACCACGCCACAACAGCTCTAGTTGTTTGAATGGACGCTTTATTATCCTGGAATATGGCGTTGTTCCTTGGAGACAACATCTGGACCATATCGTGAATTTGGTCCCCTAAAATAATGATATAATCAGGGACTGTGACGTGACCGGTAAGCATCAGAATAGGACCCTTTGAAAGCTAGGATATTGCGGCCCATTGCATACTTCACGGTTGGATGGAAAAACTGCGAATCATATTCTTCTTTCAGCATTCTTCATACGTAAACACGACCCGTGGTTTGAAATAAGGTGAATGATGACTTATCCGACAATGCCACACGTTTCCGGCTATCAGTGGTCCATGTTGCATGTTCACGGCATCATTGGCATAGTGCTAAAGCGTTTTAATCTCTTTAACATTAACCTAACCGGACCGCAATTATCAGTAGTTTCGCCCCTGCAACCCAATCCAGTATGTCTAGGTCATGTAACTGCGGCAGACTGTGATTGTTGACACAGGCTATGGGATGTGCTGCTTACATCTCAGGTGCACAATGGTTTTAAGTGAGAGTCCAATTTAATGCTCGGCAGAACCTCTCACTGAATGTTTTCTTCCGACCATTCATACTGATATGATTTTTCCGTGAATTTTGTAGATTATCATCATCTTCTTGGATGTTGTCCCTCAGAACACGTCGACTACATTTATCACAATCTTCACTCTCACACCACGTAACTGAGCGCCACCAATTTGCCCTCTTTGGAAATCAGAGAGGCCACCCATTTTAAACTCGCGTGTGCTCAGTTCATTGCACATTAGGCCTGTCGTTCTACTGCTCTTCACGTAATAGTATGGAGCTTACTCTAATACCACTTGACGGTTGCTAACCGAGACATAAGGTCCTTCGTGGCTAACCGGCTAGCATATGCACCTTTGGCGTGGGAAAACTCCCGGCGGGAGCTCAAGCATTTCGGATTCCATGTTAATCACTAAGTATATATCTCATATACCCTCACTGCTGAAATGGACGCTGAACGCAAAATCAGCTGAACCCAGCTAACCGAGACGTCTGTGGCGTTTTTCCAATTCTAGATTTTTCCAATAAATTGATGTGAAAAATGAAATTTTTCAATTTTACGTCCCACGGATATGCCGGCTAAGCTAAAAGAGATAGTGATGATGAGAAATGAATGGAATGGTCGAATAAATAAAGTGGAAGGAAACGGGAGAACCCAACAAAACCATGAACACGCTTGGCGCGAGCTAGGATCGAACCAAGGACCCCACGCACCAGAGATGAACGCTTTACCACTGAACCACTGTGTCCTCACAAACTAATAAGGTAGTAAAGAATCTGAACTTCTAGCAGTGATGCGCATACTCCTAAGAGTGCTCAACTTCTAAAATGTTCAGTTCATAATCCCAAATTAGTAGTAGTTTTCACTTCGGATTTACGCCAAACGACAGAAGTTATTCTATAAAATAGTTGAAGCCTGTACTACTGTTGAAGCAGCTGTTCTTTGTGTGGGTTACTGTGCTATTAGTAAATAACGACAGTTGTATGTTAATTTCCGTTAAGATTGTAATACTGGTCTCCCATTGTTAATACAAATAACATAAAATCATCCAAAGGGAAAACTTATAACTTTATAAAGTGGTTACTTTATGTGAATCACCCTGTATAATTTTCTTTTAACACCGATTGACTGAAAGGCTTGTTAAGAAACCCCTTGGGCCACTTGTTAAAATGGAAATACTCTTTTCCGAATCATCAACGCACGAAACCAGTACAGGATTCCTTTGTACTTGTACACCTCGTGAATCAGGTTTTCTGTTTTTGTCCATTTTTTTTTCTTTATTTGTTTTATTGTCATTTATATGTTAGGGTCCTACCATAAGACTAATCGTATGGTTACATTTTCAAGGTTATATGAATTTAGCAGGCTGTATCGCGTGAAACAATTACACATATGATGACGTTCTTATAACTATGTACGCATATATTTTGCAATTTTAAAGAAGCTATTGAAAATAATGAGGCTAATAAATATTTAAGTGCTTCCGTGTAAAGGATTTTGCAAGAAAAAATTAGGTAAAATTTCGGAATTCGCTGTTAAAAGTGAAATATGAAATTCTTATTAAAATGATGTATTACAAAATTGTAACTTGGGTATTCTTTTGGTAGTGGTGTGATTGATTGTCATGTGACAAAAATATCCAAACGCGCAAGCGTGGGTTTCGAGCTCAATCAAACTCCATCTCCGTAACTGAACGCGACGAGGTGTGTGCACTAATAATATAAGAAGACAGCGAGCCAGAGTTTGAGTCCGAGCGATTGTGAGCCGCAATGAGATTCGTGACATGAGAGCGAGCACGAGCGAGTGTAGACCCTGTTAGAGATACCGAACCGAGCCTGAGCTCTTAACAAACGTGAACCCAACAGTGGCGGCTTTACTGGATAGGCACTGGCCTACCCAACCTATTTGAAAAATATATAAACGCTAAGAGATACAGTAAAGAGTAAATACATTTTCCACTACTTATATTAATGGTAGGTAATTATTTAACAAATAACATCAACCACTACTGTAAAAGTAATTTCCTACTCTCATTAATCATTCAAATGTGTATATGTATCCATAAGCGAGAAAGCGGGCTTACCCAAAATTAAAACTCTAAAGCCGCCCCTGAAACCCAATGTGGTAAATGGGCCCTAGATATAATTAGCGTGAGCTCAGTGAAATAATTTATGCTAGAAAGAAGTAGCGTGAACCCAATGAGATAAGTGGGCGTGAAATAAAATTAGCTCGAGTCCAGTAAAGTAAATAGGCGCAAAGTAGAGCTAGCACGACTCCAATCAGATAAACGGGTGTTATAAAGAATTATGGTGAATCAAACGAGGTAAATGGGAGTTATATAGAACTAGTCTGAGCCCAGTAAGGTAAATGAGTGTTAGATGGTATTAGTGCGAACCCAGTGAGGTGAATGAGCACGTGATAGAACTACCATAAGCCCAACAAGGTAAATGGGCACAAAATAGAGCTAGCGCGAGCCCAGTGAAGTAAATGGATGCTAGTTAGAGCTAACACAAGCCTCATGAAATAAATGGGCGCAAGATAGATTTAGCGCAAACTGAATTAGTTAAATACATTCTATATACAAGATAGAACTAACGCGAGCTCAATTAGGAAGGTTAGTGCTAGATGGAACTAACGCAAGCCCCGTGAAGTAAACGTACAAGAGATTGAACTAGCGCAAGCCCAATGAGATAAATGGATGCTAGACAGAACTAGTGTAAGCAGTCTCGGAATGGGGGGTATAGGACTCCGGCAGGAGTCTCACTTTGAGGGCCCCATCTTCCCTTTCTATGTAGCATGTAGAAGCATTCATGGAACCCCATTCTTCATATTGTTGAAATATATTCTTACTAGGCCACTAACAAAAGGCCCCAAGCAGGACTTCATAATACTGTTAGTTTCATTCCAGTAATGGGACCCCAAGACTACATTCAATGCTGGGGGCCGCCGAACTCGGGGAACGGAACAAACTACAAGGAGTAACTATGCTCCAATGCAGCGGACATGTTTTATCTTACTCTCCATGTTATTCAATATTCATTACTAGCAGCGTTCACCCCGCTTCGCTGCGGTCACCCCGGAACGCAATAAACTTTGTTACTTAGATAATTTTTACTTTTTCGCTTTCAAGTGATATGATAAAAACCATAGAAGATTGCAGTAAATCTTAACATTATATCGCCTGTCATTTATGTTAACCCGCCCCGCTTCGCTGCGGTCATCCCGGTGCTGGCATATTGTAAAAGTGTCTGTAAAAATAAGCAAATCAATTAAAAAATTTTAAACAGAAGATTCAAGCTATTTTCCGCTGTATATCGCCTGTCATTTATGTTAACCCGCCGAGTGATAAGGTCATGCGGGTTGCATATAAATACGTTTATTTTTACCTATGATGAACTAATAACAAAGGATTTGTGGACACCTGAATGGTCAATTATCTCAAGACACTGGTAATTAAAAATTAAAGTGATATGATAAAAACCATCTAGGGTCCAAATCCTAACAACCCCCCAAAAATGAAAGAAATTGGTTCAGCCGTATTAGCGTGATGAGCGGACAAAAAATTGTACGTTCTCTTTTATATATATAGATTATATATATTTCGAGAGGGCCCCGGTAGGGATCCCTGCCCTCCTGCCCTACCAGTGTAAGCCCAGTGAAGTAAATGGGTGATAGAAGAAACTAACGAGAGGCCAATAGTACTTTTGCTATTAACAGTATACTCTTTTCAAATCAGGGATTGTTTTTGTGCTCGCTCTTTATAAACATCCTGGGCCTTATGCAGAGTCGTTTTGACGTATGATTAGCGTCATGCTAAAGGCTTAATTACAACAGGAAACATATGTTAATCGAACTCTTTAGTATGGCACTAATCACGCGTCACAACGACTCTGTATAAGGTCCCCTGTCTTTGAGATTATTTACTCATGATTCCATGGATAGATATGTTTAAAAGTAGTTTCATTGAATTCTTAAGTCATCAAAGTAGCATTCTGACACAATCATAGTCAGGGACGTACGCAGGGGGTGGGTCCTGGGGGTCCGGACCCCCCGAAATCCGGACTGTTTTGTAAATTTAGTCTAATTTTAGGGGCAATTTTACAATTTTTAATATAATTTAGCCTGAAATTGTTTGGATCCCCTCGAAAAGCTTTGGACCCCTCCCGAAATAAATTCCTGCGTACGTCCCTGATCATAGTCATACGTTTTGCAAATAAAATCAGAAAAATAAACACACTGCTGAACAAGACTGCACTTATTTAATATAAAAACACAATTACACGTGACATTCCGATCTTCTAGCCAAGATCCTTGAGTGTACGTCTGATGAGGATCTTGGCTAGAAGATCGGAATGTCACGTGTAATTGTGTTTTTATATTAAATAAGTGCAGTCTTGTTCAGTAGTGTGTTTATTTTTCCAAAGTAGCATAAAAAGGTTAATTAGTACTTCATCCAAGCGTGGACTTCTATACTATTTGCATGAACAATATTTAAATTGTGTGCCCCTAGTTCAAAACATTGGTCCCTTCAGCGTGATTCCCCCAGAGACGAAGGTCACCTCAGTGTAAGAAAGGTGTTTTTTGAACATTACTATATATAACTAATCTTCCACTTTCGTTGTATGAACAATCCAATTACACAAAAGTCTTACTAGTATTATTGTTTCTCAAATTGTGATTCTTGTTTCGTGTGACGTAAAACGAACTCCATTGCGTGATGATAGACAATGATTCTGGAATGTTTAATCCAGAACGTGACCAATTATATTGGTTTAGTAGAAAGCCAAAATATGTAGTTTACACTTTTACAGCTATTTCACATGATCTTTTCCAATTGTATTTTTGTCTGGTCTTGAATGTAACTGTTGTTTTCCAGTAACTAGGTTTCAGAAGTTCTATGTTGATGTTAACAATGTAGGACTATCTCTTAGGCTTTGTATTCAGTAAGGGCGGTAGCTGCTTGTGTTTTGTAATGATTGATTGTTTTATCGTAATTTTACGTTAATTTATCAGAGACCCCTCTCTCTCTCTCTCTCTCTCTCTCTCTCGTGCGCGGTGGCTCAGTGGTAGAGCGTTCACCTCCGGTGCTTGGGGTCCCTGGGTCGATCCCAGCTCGCACCGTATGGACTTGGTGGTGGACAAACACCGTGTTCGTGGGTTTTCCCGGGGTTCTCCCGTTTCCTCCCACTTTCTTCATTCCACCATTTCATTCATCTCTCATCATCATTGTCTCCTTGAGCCTAACAGGCTTTATTTCTCTCTCTCTCGCTCGCTCTCTCTCCATTGAGAAAAGAGAAAGAAATAGAGAAAGGGAAATAAAGACCAAAAAAGGAAGGAATTAGGGATGCGACAGATCATGAAAATTGACAGCATCATCAACGAAATACGGTTTTCATTGCATAAGGTTTTACTGTTTTCTGTACAAACAGTTAACAAATAATAATAATAATAATAATAATAATAATAATAATAATAATAAATGAAGAGAAATTTCTAATTTATGTCCCGCCTTTAGGCTAAAGGAGACGGGTAATTAATGAAAGGAATGATTATCAAATAACTTGTGGAATCAGGGTGCAGAAGGAAATGGGAGAACCTCGGGAAAACTCATTCTACAACCGACAAAATTAGTTTTTAAGTTTTTATTTATCTATTTATTCGATATATCTAACTAACTAACTGTATGGCCTATGGAACCCGAAAATTCAATGCCACGTTCACAAAAGCTCTCCATTGACTTATATCCTTAGCCAACTGGATCCAGTTTCTACTTTGTATTTCTATTCTGCGAGATCCACCTTAATATTGTTTTCCCATCTGCGCCTAGGTCTTCCTAATAGTCGTTTTCCGATTGGTCTTCCAGTTAAGACTGAAAACGTTCCTACTTCCTTTCTGGCTACATGACCCTTCTAGACTTGATGACCCTAACAATGTTTGGTAAACCGTATAAAGTATGTAGTTCCTCGTTATGAAGTTTCCGTCATTCCCCATTCCCGTTCCTCTTGGATCCGAATATTCGTCTGAGGATCTTGTTCTTAAATATTGTCAGTCTTTGTTCTTCCCTCAGAGTAAGCGAAAAACCTGTTGTCAAAAGAATGGACTAATTTTCTCTCATAGAAACAGATGCTGTTTTCTTTCTTTTGCTTCCTTCTTTCCGAAGAAATTCATGTCGTTTAACCTCACCAAATAATTGTGAACATGTATAGCAGTCGTGTTTGAATATACAGTATTTGTAAAATCTTTCAGTTCTACGTTATTGTAGAAAAGTATCTTCGTGATGGTAGTTGCATGTGTTCCAAATAAATTAAAAGAACGTAGACCGCTACATGTGTTGCTATCCCGTAAAACGAGTTTATTTGCAATTACTCGAACGTTACTTAGGTACGCTAGAGTAAATTGCTGCTGAGAGAAAGTGAAAATAAGAACCCAGTTAATGCTTAGTTTGCTTGTCTAGATTTGTATTTATTTATTTATTTATTTATTTATTTTTATTCATTTATTCACGTGCTTTATATGTGTTTGCAGTGGAGCTTGTGATGTTTTAATGTGGCTTTGCAAATAGAGTGGGATACCCTGACGTCCTTGAAAGAATCCACTTCGATTTCTATTTATTTCCTTGTGTTTGTTTCTCTTTTATATATTGCAAGTATTAATTAAATATGTGGCTATGTGTAAACTTTTAGCCTATGATCGTGTGTAAACGATTCCTTTATTTAATAATTACATACTAGCTGAACCTCCGCTGTTTACACAGCGCACCGTTCTAGTATGAATGAATATGAATCTCTTTCCCACTTCTCACTATATCTATAGAAGTCCATTTACAGACGCTAATAAGACCGGAAGAATCACAAAGGGAGTGAATTGCTATAGACAGACATGTAAATGTAGTATTTTAATATATAGAACGTTGGAATGAGTTTGTGGCAAACTTGAATTAAGTGATAGATGACACCAGATACAAATATTTTTTCTTATAATTCCATATCCAAGTATGCCTCGTTGTGAGTCCACAAGCCTTCCAAGTTGCCAGCTTGCAGTAGGTTTTGTCATTCCGATTATAGCAAAGCGCCTAAAATGTCCATCAACCCGCTATACATAGCTTCTGTACTGGTTGCCTTTCACAAGGGTATTTTTTTCAACCTTAACATTCTGCTCGCGATATTAAACTAATAGGGTCAAAACGACGCCTAAAATGTCGAATAGAAAATTGAAAACGACTTTTATTTTAATTTGACTTAGAACTGGCAGATCTACACAGAATTTGGAATTGACCAGCGAAAACGGCACGTTTGTAGAGCTTGTGGTTTTCGAGATCTGATTGTCGAAAGAATTGACCACAAACAACCTAGCATTTTAATATATAGACTAACTAAACCTAGATCATTCGCATATGAGCATAAATCTCCTTCTCATTCCTCACAACATAGGTGCATGTCCATTTACAGGCACAAGTGAAAGACGTCTTGATAAAAAGTCGGCAAGGGGTATCATAAAGGGGAGATTTTTTTCGATTATTTTTTCTCAATATCTCACACCGTTTGCAAGATTTGAGCTTACTTTCGGTTGGAGTTTCTAATTCATGTATGATCAGTGTTTTCTTTCTTCTTGCATGCAGTATGTAATAAGACAATACATGACATATACAATTAATTATAATGTCAGTTATATATGGTGTTCATTGGGCAAAACACTCAAAAAATAAAGATTTATCTTAGACTCGAGAAATGCTTTTCCTTGCTTTTTCATTATTATTTGGACATGAAACATACGCCTGAGACATATACAACCCCAATATACAACAATGTGGTGTTGGAATGTATAACGCATAGGATGATATATGATGCTTTAGCTTTTTTTTTAATTTCAACGCTTCCAGTGTACCCTAAAAATGTAATAAAGAAATAATGCCCATGTCTTTTTTAAATATTCAATTAGAACTGGACAATCTACGCAAAATTTGGAATCAATCAGTGAAAACGTCATCTTTCTAGAGCCTGTAGTTTCCGAGATCTCATTGTCGAAAGGGTTGGCCACAAACATATAAATTTCCATAAACATATAGTTTAAAAGAACTCCAAAGATGGCAGTATAGTTCATTTGCATTCATTTTGAAGGCTTTTTAAAATACAAAGGTTTTGAACACTAATTTCATATCATAAACTTTATAAAAAAAAGATATAGTTAACTAATTTAGACTATTTAATAGATAGATAAAGTAAAGCCTTGTCAAGTTCGCCAAGCATTCAATTTGATCTCATGCCTCTGGGATTATGTAAACATACCTATTATTAATCCTAATTTCAGCACTATTAATAATTAGAAGGTGATTATAAAATTAAGTTACATTCCACATTTTCTAATCAAGCAAGAATGATAACCGCAAATAATTTTGCTATATTTTTGCATCAGGAACACGGTGACTCAGTGTTAGAGCGCTTACCTCTGGTGTGTGGGATCCCTTTGTTCGATCCGCGGCCAAGTAAGTTTGTAGTGAACAACTTCGTGACCGTGCGTTTTCTCGCGATACTTCCGTTTCCTCCCACTTTTTCATGCTACCTATCCTTCCATCATCATTCACTTGCCTTAATCATCGTCTCCCTTAGCCTAAAGAGCATAATAGTGGGACGTTAAATATTTCATTTTTTTTCCTCATCCAATATGCACCACGCAGTTCCGTCAGCGAGGATGGTGAAGTGTTTTGAAAAGAATCGCATGTGATTTTCCATAGTACAGCTTGTTGGGATGTTAAATCGGCTAATGGAAAATAAGCCTTAGTATCAGTGTGATGTTAATTCTTGATACTTATGTCTCACCCTGTACTTGCTCAGAATTAGTACTTTATAAACAAAGTCATCTCAGAAGTTTCATAAAAATCTGTCGACAACTTTCTTTCTGGTCTTAGTTGTATTTAAAATGCTGCAAGTTGTAGGTAATGAGGTTGCCTTTCATTTGTTTGTAGACGAAACAGACAAACAAAATCTTTTGAGAGAGAAGTCAACTGAAGAATAAATAAACATTCTAAAATAGTGTGTGTGTCATTGAAAATACAAAAGATAGAAGACTGCTCTCATACGTAGATGTGACTCGAATTTTTAAGTTTCTTCTTTGTCAACACTTAGAATGGAAGTTTATTTCGACTTACCTTGTACTTTTAAAATTAGTTATGCGGAATAAATAAATAAATAAAAATTCAATATTTTTCATTCCTTCCTTCACCTCTTTCGTAGGCATAGACTGAGTCCTTGTTGCCTAAGTTAGCTTAGCTAGAAATTTAAGTATAAAAATTACTAGTAGTAGTATTTTATCTGAGGCAATGCATCGTTGTAGGGTTATACCTGTCCTTTGGTTTCAATTAATATTCTTGTTTCTCGATTTTGATTATTATTGGAACGAAGCTTCTGGATTATTTTGAAACGATTCCTCGACTTAGGCGTCATCTCATAAGGATTCTCATCCGAGATGCCTAGGGGGCGCGGTGGCCCAGCGGTAGAGCGTTCACCTCCGGTACTTGGGGTCCCTGGTTCGATCCCAGTTCGCAACGTGTGAACTTTGTGGTGGACAAACACCGTGCTCGTGGGTTTACTCGGGGTTCTCCCGTTTCCTCCCACTTTCTTCATTCCACCATTTCACTAATCTCTCCTCATCATCGTCTCCTTTAGCCTAACCGGCATAACCGTGGGACGTAAAACTGCCGAGATGCTTGAAACGTGTTTAAATAAATTGGCATATTGATTTGAGAGCGCGCACTGAGCGTCGTAAATGGTCGCATGTCGCGATCGGACATACCATTGAGGAATAATCACCGAAAGACAGAAAGCCTATAGACTTAACATTGGAAAAGCATTTGGTGCGTGAATTCTCGTTGTAAACAATGGGGTGTGGGTGTTTTCAGCATTAGCAATATGGCTTATCGTTTCGTTCTGCGCGAAGCTCCTCTTTAATCTACTTACGCATTCGTTTGACCGGATACTTCTCTGAAATGCCTAAACCGTTCTTAAGGTTGGTGTAAAGGGACAAGCTTTGCCGATAGATGTCACTACAGTCTTCGTATCTCTCTTATGTATTTTTACCTTTCACGAAAATTCACGATTTCTCTTACAAATTTCAACGGAGAGACTTCATTGTTTTAGAAAAGGAACTTCATAACCTGTCGAAGGCAACAATCCGTGCCGGTTTTTTTATTTAGAATTGTCTTCATTGTTGAAACAGTTATATTGTTAAAGGATATATATTGTTGTTAAAGGATATATATTACTGTTGATATATTTGGATATCCATTTCAACAATCAAGTCATTTACTAAAAATTTGAAGTTCCTTTTCTAAAAATTTGAAGTCTCTACATTGAAATTTGTAAGAGAAATCGTGAATTTTCGTGAAAGGTGAAACATATATGAAAGAGATACGAAGACTGTAGTGACATCTATCGACAAAACATCCCTTCACACAAACCTTAACGAAATTTGTCATGGTGATTCGAGAGCGTGGCTGAGTCTCGTTAGGAGTCGCATGTCCCGATTGGACATACCATTGAGGAATAATCACCGAAAAACATGAATAATAAATAAAGGTCGATCGCTTATTGTATACTAAGTTATTATTAATTTTATTATACCATTAATTAAATTTTTATTATAACTTAATTTAATGTATGCTGTATTTAATTTATCGAGCAATTTCTTTGCTTTGTATAAGGTCAATTATTTGCCAATTATTTTCAGAAAGTATTTGTCTGTTTCTGTCCTCTAGCCGAAACCTCTGTCACGCTAGCAACTTTCTTTTAAATTCGATATAATTTAACTGCTCTTAATGCCGTGTTAAAGCAAAATTAATTTTGTGTGGTCAGAACTTACATTCCAGGGTTTGTCCTTAATAATTATTATTGTAAAGTTCTTTTTAGGGTAGAGCTTTAAAAATGTTGCACGGTAATTTTTGGATTTTTCTAATCATCTTTTATTATTGACCTTTTTCCTATGTACAGTAATAATAATCTCACAATCTCAGCAACAAAACCACCAAACATATATATAACTTAGTATTAAAGATATAATTATTATTACTGTACATGGGAGGAATTTTTATAACAAAAGGTAATTTGGCAAGTCCAAAAATTCCCGTGTACTATTTTTTAAGCTCTGCCCTAAAGAAAACTCTACAATATTCAGTGAATCCCAATTAAATTTGATAGTTGGTTGTCTGTTGTAGTTTCTCCGTGATATTTTTTTTTTATTTTAAAATATATTTTTAAATAAAGGTTTATAAAAATGTTTCCCTCTAATTAAGTCTCTTTTATGTGTATTCTAGGAGAATCTTTTGCGCTAAGTTAAAAATATGATGTTAATTCTTGTTACAGATAGTAAAGAAGCTGCTCGACAAAAATGCCACGGAACTTTACTCAAAGCATGCAGTCAGGGGGACTTAACCCTTGTGAAGAATATCATACAAGAACTAGGGAAAGAAGCAGAGCTTATAGTCAATATGGCACCTAATGGCTCCAATACATTGCTCTTTACGTAAGTCATTTTTTAATTCGTATTTAGGTTTATCGTAATTCAGTTTTTTTCAGACTAAATTATCCTAATACCGCTCATTCTAGCTTTGGAACTTATTGTGTACAATAAAAGAGAGATTCTGACCAAAGCATATTTTAATTAATAAATAATAACGTTAAGTTACAGTTTCGCCAAACTATCTTTGTCTTCATCAGACACATTATCTTATGTTTCTGGTGAAAGAACAGAAACATCAGATACTGAAAGAAGTTTCTGAAGATACTTTGCCGAAACTGTAACTTAACGTTATCATTTATTAATTAATATATGCTTTGGTCAGAATTTGTTTTTTATTGTATAAACTATCCTGTAGCATGGGGTGCGTTAATATAGTGCTGTCTCTTTGACTTAATGCGCTTGCTGTGTTTGAAAATTGTCGAATTTAAAGGAATGGCCATTAAGAAGAAATAATATCTCAAAAGAACATCGGGCCACGGTGGCTCAGTGGTTGAGCGTTCACCTCTGGTGCTAGGGGTCTCGGGTTCAAACCCTGCTCCCGCCAAGTGAACTTTGTGGTGGACAAACATCGTGTGCGTGGGTTTTCTCGGGGTTCTCCCGTTTCCTCCCACTTTCTTCATTCCACCATTTCATTCATTTCTCATAATCACCGTCTCCTTTAGCCTAACCGGCATAACCGCGGGACGTTAAACTCAAAGATTTCATTTCATTTCAAAAGAACATCGATTAAACTTCTAGATTTATTGTGTTTTTCAGATGTAAAGCATCACGGGCAGTAGCCAATGCTGTGGGATATTCCGCGCGGTGTTGCCGGATTTCGGACTCCCCTTTCCCTTCTCGCTCTTCCTCTAGTTGAGATTATTACACATACATTGGCAACATTATTCACAATGTAAATATACTATTCCAGCAAACTCAAAGATTTTGGCTGTGTATCCTAGAAGTATATATAGCAACTGAATAACCTACCTATTAACTTATTCCAGTGGAACTGCTAAACGTTCGTCTTCAACACTACTTTCACTATCGTCTATGTCAATTAATATTTCGCCATTGTCTGAATCTGACTCTTGTAAATTTTTTATTATGAGTTCCAAAAATTATAAACACAAAAAAATAATTCTTCGAGCTTCACTTCGTAGCACTTTTTTTTAAAAGAAAATTCCGCACTTGTACTCGGTTTCCTTAAAGACATGTCAACTATAATTTTGGAGAACAAATGAACTACCACGAAAAAAAGCAATCTAGACACTGATGAATTCTGTTTATGCTAGAAGAGAAGTTGCGTTCCTACACACACAATCAGCTCCTTTGCTTCCATGTCTGTTCCTATAATAACATACTCTTATACTTGATGTAGGTCTCACAACAACAATCCATCTGATTCGTAAGCAACGCGATATGGTCGAGTTTGTTTTGGGTTACAATAATTTATGACACCACTCAGACGCCTGGTGCTTTTGCATCCCTGCTAGAGGAGTAAAGAAGGATTACGTAATTGGCCACACATACGTAAGGTATTGAAACGAAGAAAAAAAATCATACTGCGTTTCTTCTGTCGAATAAGGAAGAATCTTGCATGAAGGCAATTTCAAAACAATATTACGAATGTCCCATACCTTCTGTTCTTCCACATGAGCTCCCGCCGGGAATCGAATATATATAAATGAATCAAATTGCAGAGGCTTGTTATTTAATTCGATCGCTTACTATTCTCAAGGGTGTAGAAACGGGAGAAAAGAGGGCCTTGACTTTCCAAACTATTTCCAGCCCCGAAATGAGGTTCATCTAGTATATGTTTAGTAAACTTATTTAATAGTTAATGCAAATTAGGAACGTTTATAATAAAATACGATTTTTAAAAAAAGAAAAAGGAAAACATCATCAATACAGTTTCTGTACCTAATTACAAGGACGCTGATTTCTCTGTAAATTGGGGGGGGGGTGCATTCAGATGCAGAAAGCATATATGATGATTTTGTGACAAATTGCATTCAAATTATGCCTAATATTGCACATTTACAAATAAAATGAGGGGCCCTGACTCCCTCAGTCCCCCCAGGATCTCTCACTACTATATTATTTTATAATAATATCTGAGTTGATATTTTTTCGAGTTTTTTCCCTTTAGTATTTTAACCTACATAAACACAAAGTCGGATAAACAGACTGCTAGAAACAGCATTTGTTTTCTTATGAATAGCTTGTTGATTTATCTCTTACAATCCGCTTTTCAACTTCAGTACTGTCAAGATCCGTCTTTTGTTAAGGTAGCATCGAGAAAACATAATATGTGTATAGTATACATGGTGAGTTAAAATGCTTTCATATCCTGAAAGAGGTCATTTGTTCTGATTTTAATGCGTGAAAAGCTTTCCTCCCCCTGAAAGTAATGTTCCCCTAGAACAACCTGTTGGTTACACCCCTGATTATCCTTTAATAAAAGTTGAGTTCCATTTCCAAACCGAAGAAAAATCCATTGGAAATTAGACGGGACTCAACGCTCGTTTTACTAATTGTTTTATATGGAAACCTTTCAAAGCGTGTATCATGACAACCAGTTGTCATAAAAAGATGTAGTTTTCACGTATGTGTTCGTAATTCTTTTCTCTACTTCGTAAAGTGAGCAGTTAATGTGCTAATACAATATTTCTAATAAGCGCCTCTGCTATTGTCAAGATTCGCAGTAGCGCGAGAAGTCAGCGTGCAGAACTGCTTGTCGCGAATTGTCAACACCGCTCAAAGCCAATTGGACGCCGCGTAAAGCCAACTCAAGGCCATGCCGCTTCCCATCTGAAAAATGCTGTAAGGATTGTGAACAGTGGCGTATTTAGAATTTTGTTTCGGAAGGGGGGGGGGTTAGGCACAACATATAAATAAGCACTAATATTTTTCTTTTGGGTGTCGATAAATTTTAATGAAGTTTAGCATATAACAAATTTATTTAGGGGGGACTTGAGCCCGATAGCCACCTCCCTAAATACGCCACTGATTGTGAATAAGATGCTTAAACTAATCGTTTAATGCTTTGACTAAATTGACGAGATCAAGTTATTTTACCAAGCTGTTTGTGACTGCTAAAAGCCTTAAGATGACTAAAGAAATACCATCAGACACATATCTTATATCTAGATAATGTTTCTGAACAGGCAGTGATATATTCCCGAAATTGTAAAACACAGATTGTTATAAGATCCGCCCATAAAGAAACCGAACTTTTTTTAAGGAAAGAAAACAAGTAGTCCTTTCAAATCACTTTTATCATCTCAAAATAATCAGAGGATGCAATACACTTTGAGCAGCATTTGTACTAGAGACCTGCACGGGCCAAATTTTTCGGCCCGAGCCCAATCCAGCCCGAATGTACCTAGGCCCGGCCCAGGCCGGGCCCGAAAAGTTTTGAAGATTTTCGGCCCGGCCCGATGAGTTTTTTTAAAATTCTTGGCCCAAGCTCGGCCCAGGCCCGATAATTTTTTTAAAAAAATTAGTTCGAGCCCCAATCTTTCTCAAAATTTAGTATTAAACTTGTCCTAACCCTCAGAAACGTTTTCTAAACTCTGGTTCACAACCTGACGCTTGTCTCCCGATTATACCATTGGCTCCTAGAACTTTTCCTGTCATCGAGAGAACAAAAACTCCATTTCCTGCAACAAAAATCTAAATTAATTGATTTTTAGCATAAAGTGAAGATGGCAATATTGTTTAGCGACAGGCAAAACTTTCCCACCCCTTCTTGTCATATTTTGGGTTCAGTGAAGGTGAAGGTCAGAGCTCAATGTACCGCGCAATGCCTGCAATCCTCTATAGTGAAAGTGGAGCCGCTAAGCAACACAAACTGTAAATAGCTATTACATTCTTTGTAACATTTCTCACGGGCACACCACTTCAACGTTTGGCTTTCTTTCAATTATGGTTTAACGTAAGTCAATAATTATTAAAGAACTGCAATTAATCGGCCCCAGCCCGGCCCGACCTGAAGAGAAATCAGTGTCGGCCAGCCCAAGCCCGGCCCGGCCCGGCCCGGCCCAAAGAAATAACAGTGTCGGCCCGCCCAAGCCCGGCCCGGCCCGGCCCAAACAAATAGCAGAGTCGGCCCGCCCAAGCCCGGCCCGTGCAGGTCTCTACCCGGAATACAGCACCTTTTAGTTTAATTTTTATTTTATTTTATTTTTAACAGTTCAGTTTCTTTTTGGGCGGGTCCTCTAAGTTCTTGTTTGGGTTAAATTATACTTTTTATTTAAGAAATACATATTTGCAAGACTAGGGTAAACAGCATTCAGGTAATTTCCTTTATTTGCCTCATTTACGCATTATAAACAAAATACAACCTAACTTCAACTGTGATTATATTCTGAAAGAGAGAGAATCAGCTCATACCAAAATTCTTGGTGAGTGATTATTATGAAAGGAATTCCTCAACATAGGAGAAACAACCTACCCCTACTTCCTTTCGATATTCACTTAGGCATTGCTTCTTCTGCAAAAATGTTGGCTTAATTTTTCCCCTCCTTATCACATTTAGCCCCTTGCAGTGAAATGACGAGTCTAGCTCGTCATGGCCTCCCGGTGCCAAATCGCAGAATGACGAGCCACACTCGTCTTGTAGCATCACGTAGGATTACTATATTGATGTTTTGAAAGTTATATAATGATAAACCATCTATAATACACTTCTATAACTTATACTTCAAGAAATTTGATACAACGGAAGGAGGGGCAGGAAATTCAGAAAATAAATCGTAGTGGAACGGCTTAATTAGCATTATTATTTACATTTTATGTTATTGTTACTCGTAGGATATAGTAATCACGTTCGTTCTCTGTTTGTTAGGGCGTGTGAAGTTGGCCACAGAGAGATTGTGAAGATATTACTTGATAATGGAGCTGACGGAAGAATTCATCCAGTGACCAGATATTCTCCGCTTTATATTGCTTCTTACTATGGAAAAAAGGAGATTTGTGATATGTTACTGAAGGTAAGAAAATGGACGTATTACTTAAGAACATGATCTGCTTTAAACAAGTGGAAGTATCATACGTCATTTATAAACTGTGCTAGGTGCGTTACGTAAAACTTCGCACTCTACATATGTTGTAATTTCTTTCAACAGCAAACATTGAAATAGAACATTTAGTTTCTAGGAATGGCGTTTAAAAGTGATCAATTCAATTTTATTTTATTTATATTCACGAAGAAATTAAATGTCGACTGAAGCCAGGGAATTCGTGTTATTATTCAGTTCAAAATCTTTCGTTGTCGCGAAATCTTGTTGAGGAATTTGAAGCTTAAAATATATAAAACGATAATCATGCCTGTTGTTCTGTATGGTTGCGAAACATGGTCGCTTACTCTGAGGGAAGAACATAGACTGAAATTATTTGAGAATAAGATCCTGAGACGAATATTCGGACCCAAGAGGAACGGGAATGGGGAATGGCGGAAACTTCATAATGAGGAACTACATAAGTTATATCGTTTACCAAATATTGTTAGGGTCATCAAGTCTAGGAGGTTCAGGTGGGCAAGTGATGTAGCCAGAATGAAAGAAAGTAGGAATGCTTTCAAAGTTTTGACTGGAAATCCAAACGGAAAGTGACCATTAAAGACCTAAACGGAGATGGAAGGATAATATTAACATAGATCTCGGAAATAGGAATACAAAGTAGAGACTGGATACAGTTGGCTAAGGACAAAAGTCAGTGGAGAGCTTTTGCAAACGCGGCAATGAACCTCCGGGTTTCATAGCCCATTGAGTTATTGTTTCACTTCTTAGGAAGGAGTGACAAGGAAGTATATGACTTAAAGAAGCTACAGGCCGAACGCCACAGAAATGTGCCCACTTTGAAATCTTATTTTGTGCCAAGTCAATTCAGTCACTGTTAAGAGTTTCTGATCTCCTGCTTTATTCTTCCCTCCCGGCCCCCCCTTCCCTATTGTCTTGTTACCGTACATAATAAATACATATGACTTATTTCGGTTCCGGGGAAAGGTATGCAAGTAGAGGAGTATGTTTATATAAACAGGTATTCAAATTTATTTAGTTCGTAGAGCAGCGGAGAGAGCTTATATTACAACGTGTGTGACTGAAACTTGTCTTCAGGTTCGATGTGCATTGAGTGACAAATAGGCCACATGAAACACATCTAATGTGGAAAACTATTTTCGTTGTCTGAAACGAAACTTACTGAATTTCTCCCTAGTTCGATCCCAGCTCGCGCGTGTGGACTTTGTGATGGACAAATACCGTGCTCGAGGGTTTTCTCGGGTTCTCCTATTTCCTCCCTCTTTCTTCATTCCACCATTTCATTCATTTCTCATCATCACCGTCTCCTTTAGCCTAACCGGCATAATCGTGGGACGTAAACCTTAAAGATTTCATTTCATTTCATTTTTATTTGAATTTCACTTTCCACTAATATAATTTTATGTTTGAATATCATTAAACGTAACTTATGCGTGTTTCTATTCGGGAAGATAACTTGTAACAACTCTAAAATCTTTATTGTGTTTATTGTATTTTTTGTATTTTTATTGTGTTTATTTATTTTATTGTATTTTTATTTGTTATTTATTTATTTATTTATTTTTTAACTTGAATGAGTAAGTGTTGAGAAATTACGTTTCCACGCCTATATCGAGACTTTGCTATTCATGAAACGATTTTTGAAACTGTTAAGTTTATCGGAATATTGTTTTTAAAAAATGTTAAAAATGTACTAACAAGCTCGAACAGGTAGCATTCGTAGAAGTATTATAAAATTTATTTGTGTAATATCTTATGTGTCACCGAGGTTATAAAGGATGATATCTACCTTTTATAAATCTCCCAACTAATAACGGCGAAAAGACATAATAATAGTGATAAAATATTCAGTTTTAATCACCTGTAATCATAATATCGCACTTAATACGTTCAAGTGTTCATCTTATATTTTTGTATGTAATTTTCTGGATTACACAATAAATATTCAGTATCTAGGTAACGTATTTATACGGTTTTTTACATTTCGTACACTTGCTACATCGTTGCATGTACGACATTTACCGGTTTGGAGAGAAAAAATCTTAGCCTCTCCATATTTAAGATTCATATCGACAGTTTTT